>NW_014577300.1:153883-184893 GCF_000485595.1 Priapulus caudatus | reverse complement strand
TAATATGCTAACACGTCAATTAAAAATGTTATCTTTTGAGTTTTTTTTATAAATGTTATATAATGTTGATACGACTTTATTAAACCAGGCTACAAAGCGTTCGCCGAGGTTTATAATCCTTACTCAGTTTGTAGACAGTACGTGTTTATAATTTTACAGAAATTAGTTGGTCTAGTTCCGTTATGACTTATGTTTATAGTGTTGCAAGCTCTTGCCTCTGAACACTCAAGTAAACACGTCTGTTTCTGTTCATCACACAGGCTCAAAGACCCCGTATGTTTTATTCCCACCGTCACGTGTTGCATATACAATAGTGTCATAGATCACGTGTTCGTAAACGAATACAGAAAGTAAAGCATAACATACTAACTACACTACATTCCTCCTCTACTTGGATTAAAAATTATATTCGTGTGCGTCAACTTTAGACTCATTTCAGTATCTGTATATTATAGACACATCGGCTAAACTGGACTTCGAATGAAAACCTTTATGCGTTAACCAAACTTGTTCATCAGTTAAACATTTGAAAACAGTAATCTCTACACCAGTAGTAAGTCACAATATAAAATCCATTTCTTTAACAACATCTATGTTTTAACCTACATGTACAGCTCCTAACGTCGTCTGTAAGTTACCACGAATCTAAATATACATAACAAACTTTAAAACGCGCAGGCACTTGCTTAGCACGTGTAGAGCGTCTGACGTTCCCCTCTGCGTTGTCGCGCAGAGCATCGTGTGGTTCGTCCAATGGTAACTCCACCATTGCTTCATCATCTATTTCTTCTCCATTCGCGACTGGATGTACACGTTTGAACTTCGAAAGATTGCGTGTTATCTCATGATCTCCCCGCTTAGCTGTTACCATGCTCCCTTTTCGATTCTGCACCTTGTTTGGTCGTGGATCGTACGGTGTAGACAGCTTATTTGACCTTTGCTGCTTCACTATGACCATATCACCGATTTGAATTCTACTTTCTCTTGCATGGCGTTTGTAGTCGGCATAGGACTTCATCTTGTCCTTCCTCCGCTTATCGACTGCACGAATATCTCGAGCTTTCCTGTCTTCCTGAAGGTTAGTTTCTGGTAGTTGTACCTTCATCTTTCGGTTGTTGAGGGCCTCTGCTGGTGGCATCCCAATGCTCGAGTGCGGCGACGCTCGATATTGACGAAGAAATCGAACTAAATCGCGCTTCCAATTTCGACCTTCGATGTTAGAAACTCGGATTGTCTTATTTAGTGTTTGTAATGATGTAACGTTATGATGTGCACGAGAGCGTACGAGATTCCACGAGAGACTCGCGCTCTCTGCTAATGTGCTTGGAAGTGTGAGCTGTGTTTGAGGATGGCTCCTCAGAACAATAAATATATCAACTAACAACATGCGTTGATCCATAATATTACATGGTGGCAGCGGTGGGATGTGTTATGACGTGCACGAGAGCGTACGAGATTCCACGAGAGACTCGCGCTCTCTGCTAATGTGTTTGGAAGTGTGAGCTGTGTTTGAGGATGGCTCCTCAGAACAATAAATATTATATCAACTAACAACATGCGTTGATCCATAATATTACAGTGTTCTCATGAATCGTTTAGCTTCTCCATTTTCCTCTGGCAACAACGGTGAATACGTCGATGACGAAATCCCAACTTCTGCAAACGATGAGAATTCTGTACCATTAAACGGTGGTCCGTTGTCGGTTTTCACTGTGTCTGGTATACCTTGCCTGGCAAATATGCTATCTAGTTTAGGAATTGTGGCCTTCGATGATGTACTTGTCACCAGCTCTACCTCTGGAAACCTACTATACTCATCTACCACTGCTAGCAAGTATTCTCCCGTCGGAAATGGACCGGCAAAATCTACTGCCACTTCTTTCCATGGTCTGCAAGGTAGTGTTGTCATCTTGAGAGGTTCTGGTCCTTCTGCATTGTTGGCGGTAGCAGCTTGGCATGGCAAACACTGCTTAATTCGCTCTTTCACCAAACGATCTATACCCGGAAACCAAACCTCGCGTAACAAGCTCTTGGTCTTGATGACACCTTGATGTCCAACGTGGGCCAATTCGATTGCTTGCTGACGTAACGAAACTGGCAACAATGCGTGTGTTTCTCAGCACCAAGCCATTGAAGACTGCTAACTCATCCTTCACTGTCAGATATGGAACGAGTTCCTCGTCTGCCCAGTGTCCATGTCCAATTGCACGGATTAGCCTCTGTAGCACCGGATCTCTCAAAGCATGTTCCTCTACGTCTCTCACAGTGAGTGCCTTGGGCACAGTGTTTGTACACATGTAATTTATATAGTCTTCGGCCGCGTATGTCGCTGCTGGTTGATCCGGATGCCTACTCATGTAGTCAGCAGGATTTTCGTCATCTTTTCCTGGACGGTAGTTGAGAGTATACTTATACGGTAACAACCGTAACCTCCATCGGTCAATCCTGGCAGATGCTTGCTTATGACTGGCAACTAACCCAATCAGCGGCTTGTGGTCTGTTATAATATCGAATTCACTCCCATACAGATAGAGATGAAAGTGTTCAGCACCCCATACTACTGCTAACATTTCTCGTTCTGTTTGTGAATATCGCTGTTCAACACTAGATAGTGCTCGGCTAGCAAAACTAACGACTTTCCCGCCTTGGCATAACATGGCGCTACGGACTTGCGTCTACTACCACTTCTGAACGCTTGGTTGGATCAAAATACTCCTCTGTGCACACGCTGGTCAGTTTATGCTTGAGGTCATCAAGTGCTTTCTGGTGCACACATGTCCACTCCCATTGAGCACCTTTATGTGTAAGTTCACGGAGTGCAGACGTCACATCAGAATAATTTGGTATAAACCTGGATACATATTGTGCCATCCCTAGTAGCGATCTGACTTCACTTGCGCTCTGGGGTACACTAGCATTTACGATACCAGATATCTTCCTACGATCGGCAGCGATCCCGTCACTGCTGAAAATGTGTCCGTAGAAAGTAACTTGTTTCTGTCCAAACCTGCATTTGTCCTTATTCAGCTTTAAGTTGGCTTGTTCAAGTCGCTCTAGTACCGCTTTCAGGTTTTTGTCGTGCGATTCTTGGGTTTGTCCATACACAATGATGTCATCTGACATGTTTTTGCATCCCTTTAAACCGGATAACACTCCTGATAGTGCATTCTGGAAGACCTCCGAAGCGGCGTTGATACCGAACATTAACCTTTTGTATCTGAACAGTCCAACATGCGTTGAGAATGTCGTAATGTACCGACTCTCAGGTTGGAGTTCTAGTTGATGATACGCCGACCTTAAATCCAGCACACTAAAAAC
Source organism: Priapulus caudatus (assembly GCF_000485595.1). Taxonomy (NCBI): domain Eukaryota; kingdom Metazoa; phylum Priapulida; class Priapulimorpha; order Priapulimorphida; family Priapulidae; genus Priapulus; species Priapulus caudatus. The sequence continues at coordinate 181,575 of NW_014577300.1, read as the reverse complement.
TGATGCACCATTCAAGTCTGTGATCAGCTCGTTGATTGTTGGCATGACATGTTTTGTGCGTTTTATGGCTTCATTCGCTTTCCTCATGTCCACACATATCCGAACCTCATTGTTCTTCTTTGGTACCACCACAATAGGGCTGATCCATGGCGTTGGACCGCTAACCTTCGCGATAACGTCCATTTCTTTTCCTTAGTTTGTCCAGTTCCCTCTCGACAGCTTTCCTTACATGGAATGGAATACGTCGATGCGGTTGTTGCTTTGGCTCCACATTCTCGTCGATGTATAGCTTCACCTGTATGCTTTCCGCTTTGCCCATACCATTGAAGATGTTCAGAAACTTCCCGGCTATCGTCTGCATCTTAGATGTAACACTCTGTGCTACATGTATAATGTCTAGATCTTCAGCTGCTCTGTAGCCTAAAAGGTTACCTGTGCTGCCATCTACAACATGAATATTAGTCTCCACAACCTTTTTGTCATACTGTATCTTGGTTATAAGTACTCCAATGGTAGGCAAAGGGTTTCTTGAGCCATAAGGGTAGACCTTAGTCGTCGGTTGTTGAAACAGCAGTGGCACATGGGAGGGCCCCTTTAACCGGTTGAAAGTTTTGCTGTCTATGATGTTCACCGATGCCCCTGTGTCAACAGTCATTCTTACGACTTTCCCCTCAATCTTTACGTCGCACGTTGGTAGCTTGTACCCGTGCTGTCTCGCACCAAACGTGTACTCGTCGTCCGAGGAATCCGACTGATGTGCTTCCATCTCTGCTGTATAATGCTTGTCCTCTGTGACGTGATGCGCTGACTGTTCTCTTCTCTGTCTTGATCTACACACTGCAGCGAAGTGGTTAAGCTTCCCACATGTTCTACAAGACTTGCCCCTGGCTGGACATGGCTTACTTTGGGGGTGTGGATACAGTCCACCACAATTACGGCACGTAGCCTTCCTACCCACCAGTCGGGAGGGCTTCTGTATCTGTGCAGTAGCTTCCGTCGGCTTTTGTCTAGCCTGCTGTTTCTTATGAAACGGTTTTGAATGAAAAGTGTTGACGGTCCTACCATCGTTGTCACCTTCATCATTCCTAAGGTGCCTAAAGTGGATTTGCACCGCTTTTCCCATATAGATGTGCGTTTGCTCCTTCGTTTCAACCGTCAAAACCTGTCTCTGGATATCCACTGATCTGTTTTGACCCATCTTTCAGTTCCTCGTCGCCAGAATATTGTGTTGTAAGCTCTTGCCTCTGAACACTCAAGCCCGGCCCCCCCCCCCCACTCAGTGTTATCTAGGGTACGCATATGCTCGTTCCCTCCTTTTGAAAGCACCCCCTATCTCAGGACTGCTAAAATTTCTGAACCCCCCTTTCGCGGGCTTTTTGCGGGTTTCCCTGCCTTGGAGACCCCCCTAAATCTGGAACACTGCTCAATGCACCCCCTATCTCAGGTTAGCTCTCATTCCAACCGTAGTGACGTGTAGCGTGTGGAACTGTCGAACCAGTCTACACTACGTAGTGTAGAGTTCAGTGATCGAGGGGAACTAGGGGGCAATATTTTTACATTTCAAAATTAAATAATCCTGAATGAGCTTTCAAAACTAGCAGGATTTTCAGGAATTTGATCCCGGAATTTGATAAAGTTTTCTATGATATTCAAGATGAAAGAGAGGAAAAACACCCCCTTTTTAAAGAAATCTCCGGGTGAAAAGTCAAATACACCCCCTTTTTTACAATTCTTGGACCGGATTTTGTCGCGCGAAAAATACCCCTTTACCGGAGATTTTGGGAACGCGCATGCGGTCCCTCCGACCTTGGAGGGGGGGGGGGTGGCGGGTACTCAAGTAAACACATCTGTTTCTGTTCATCACACAGGCTCAAAGACCCCGTATGTTTTATTCTCACCGTCACATGTTGCATACAAAAGTGTCATAGATCACGTGTTCGTAAACGAATACAGAAAGTAAAGCATAACGGCATTTTATTTGCACGGCTCTATAGTTTATTCCAACCTATGCTATTCTGCTAGTTTAAACTTTCTCGCCTTTTCTCAACATGTAATCATTTCAGATTTGTATGTGGTATTTCTTGAGTGAGTCTGTCCATGCGTCAGTAACAACACGAGCAGCTTGTGTACAGAAGTCAACCTAATTGCTACGTAAGATATATGCTTATCTTCATCAAAATTCATCCGTCCAGATATATGCATCAGCCACGAACACGCACGCATCAGTAGTCAGTTTAAACAAAATGTAAGCTATATAAATAAAATTAATTGGAGTTCGTTTAAATTATTACAGTCTTAATTGTACATTTAAAGTAGAACAGAGATAAGCATAACACAGCATAACCATTAACCGCGTAGACATATACATTCCCACTTTGTTCAATATTATGTATCTTTCATCTGGGGTTGTTATTAGATAGTCGATTGAACATATGTTATTGGAATTTTTTGACGGACAGTGGCAATACCCCGATCCACATGTGGGTATTCTTACCTTTTTACTTTTATATTATGCTTCTACTTCAGCTGCACTCGATTCCTCCTGGCTTCTTGCTCGGCCAGCTGATTACTGCACTTCGATTGGCTCCTAATATTCCCACTAAATCCAAATATTTTAATCGTTCATCCCTCAATAGTCAATACCTACTAATGTTGTCCAAAACCGCATAGTATTTGTAGTTCGAAATTGCGTCAGTGTAATGATTATGTGCTGGAACTTCAATCATGGAATTTTCTGGAATCGTTATCATGCAGTGCTGGAACGATCTGGATATATAAAATCAATAACGAAGGAGTATGGGGAGAGGAGAGCAGTGTCATTCTACTGTGGATTCTTCCGTCAATAAATGTTTGCCCACTATCACCCAATGCTTTTGCGATCTTTTCATATTTTTATTGACTGTTCGTGAGCTTCAGTCTACTTATTATTTTTACTTCTCCCTTCAAAACTCGACTGCATGCATGCCAGCCCATATTTGATTCCATTTCCATTTTTTACATTCCAAGCCCGTATAAGAAAATTTTGATAAAGATTTTGTTTCTCGTCGTTGGTGCGCACAAGGAAGCTATACATAACATCAGTCGTGAATAAACACAAATTATACATTTTACTCACACATGATAATAATAATTATAACGTCAAAGAACCCGCATCTAATCTCTGCGCTCTTATATATAGCTACGCCTGTAATGATTGCGCGTGTCGTATGATGGCGCCACCATGTATAAACGTTAACTGATAGACGCACGCGAACTCGCCTTATGTTTACAAGCCGAATTCATTTCAGGCAATTCTTGTTTGTACGTTTATTATGGTGATACAAATTGTTATATGATAGTCAGGGTTGAGCTAGCAACGTTATAATGATACCAATATTCGTTAGAAGTGGATGCAGTTCTGCTCTAGTATTCAACGCAAAAGGTGAGGTACTGAGTACTGAGTACACAGTACTCAGTAGGCATATACCACTACCAGGCACCAGTAATGCATACACACACACGCACGTGTTTTTTTGATTTTTTGATTTATTTATTTCGATAATTAACAAAGCATACATTACATCGATAACAGCATAAATAAAACAAAATGCAGCTAGAAAATTATCGAGGATGAAAACACAAAAAGCGTGGCTAACACACTTATTTCCATTGTGGTCCAACATAACATTGTATTTGTAGTTTGTACATACTATAAACTATCACTATGGGCATAGCAAATATACCCACGATGTTATAATAATATTGTAGCGTGAGTGGTTCCATAGGTATAGATATAAAATACAGATCTGTATTCCATATCTATTGTGGTTCATGGATATATCATAACCGCTGACCACAATTCATTTTCGCAATGTGCGACATGTGCAAATGTGCAAATGTGGACATGCAGCTCTTATATCCTTGGGCCGCGTGAGCTTGGTGCCATGGACGCGATATCGGTCTTGCTGTCAGTGCTGCTCATAGGGTCTATGCCCCCCAGGGTACTATCGGAGGGTGTACTAACGATATATCGGAACGTACCCTGATAGTGGTAACTATCTGATATGATTAGGGTTAGGAGTAGGCGTAGGCGACTCTCGAGACTTGTTAGTGGAGTAGGCGAGGTACGGTCCGGCATATTAGATAGTACCAGGGTACGTTCCGATATATTGAACCGTACTCAGGGTACGTACCCTCTAATGGTACCTTGGGGGACATAGACCCTATCAGCGTCAGTGCTTGGAACGTGACAGGCTTTCAAATTTGAAAAGTACAGGAGGACTACTAATGACTCCCCTAGGACACCATAGGGGGTCTTTTCACGCTCCATAATCACACCCTTAAAGCCGCACTATGCGCATCTACATGCTTATTTCTCCAGTACTAGACTAGTAAATACTTCGTGTCATGCATAATCATACTACCTTATGACAAAATAATCTCTAGTTCCTCCCATTTCACTGCGCGTTGTCTTATAAAAGGCATTTGAAAATACCTCCAATGTTGTTCAAATTCTCCGATGTTGTTTACACTTTCGCGTTGCCCTGCCAAGCAACCGCACAGCGGTGTTGCGGTACAGCGGTACGGGTGTAGCAAAGATAAAAACAGGTGACGTCACCTAACCGTTTCTTGGCGAAATTGTTTGGCAAACAATTTAGCGTTGGCGCCAGATTACCAGATTTCGCACCTCTTTCTTGTGGGTTTTAAGCAAACGCGCAGTGAAATGGGAGGAACTAGAGTTTATTTTGCCATGAGGTAGTGTGATTATGCATGACACGAAGTATTTGCTAGTTTAGTACTGGAGAAATTAGCGTTTGGATGCGCATAGTGCGGCTTTAAGAGACATGATGGAGAGCTCCACTAAAAAATCACACCCTTAGGAGGCATGATGGAGAGCTCCACTAAAAATCACACACTTAAAAGGGATGATGGAGAGCTCCTTGAGGGCTCTCCATCATGCCTCTTGGGGTGTGATGATAGAATCATGACCAATCCTCATGCAGTCTAGAGTGAAATCCAAAAACGAAAATTGGGATGTTATGTCAATCCACTGATTATCATTCATCTTCACCTTCATTCATTCAATGGCTTCGTCATGATTACATTAATTTCATCCAACAACCCAACACTAGCACACAGATTAATAAAAGAGTTGATCAGAAGTAAAAATAAACTTATTTTATTTATTCTGATCTTCATGCTTAGAGACTCTAATCCATGTACCTGCATATTTCAGCACGAAATATCATCACAATTCATCAACAAACTAGCCAAATTACTTGTACGTAGTAACCACGTATGTAGCCCCTCCAGCCCTACGACTGTTTCACGTCGGCAGAAAACCACTTCTCGCCACGTATATTGGAAAACGAGCAGGTAACTTGTGGCTACCGTGTAGGTACTTGTATTTGGATGCTGTTGTCTAGTTGTGTAAACCAGAGGGTAGTAACCTGTTTAGACCTCTGTCCTCTGCCATACGTTCACTTACTTGCACACAACAAATTGTTGTGTGTTGCTAACCTTTTTGTACCCCCCTACATTGACAACTCTATGGAGCGCTATTTCAACATAACACACATACTTTTGGTGCGCGATTTCAACCACTTTTACGAGGCGCGATGATGCACGCACCATGGCACCATTTCGCGTGCGCGGTGGAGCGCGAGTGCGATCGCGCCCCTTAAAAATGAAAGCCTGACGTGACAATAATTATATTTACCGTTATTAATAAAATGGTGGTAAATAAACACAATGTTTACTACAAAATTCTTAATGTCTATATTCTTTCTTTCGCCTATATTACTAACACTATAATAATTCCTCATAACTGATGCTTCTCTGCAACACATAATTTCACCGCAGGCATAGAGCTTTCTCTATCTTTCTTTGACTCACAGCGTGAGTTTGTGCCGTAGCATGCGTGCAGTAAAATTGTGTGTTGCAGAGGAGCAATTGAAAGGAACGGTTAGTTCATAGAGAATACATAAACATTGAGACTTCAGTAATAAAGACATTTCGTGTTTATTTACCATCATTTCATTATTGAAACGTTTCAAGTGCCTGTGCGAGTACAATGTAAAGTATACATACACATCAACAATCCAGAAGCTGTATTGTAACAGAGCTGTTTTAATACTGCACCTTGGCACATGTCAATTACAGCATAGATATATATTTCTTATCTTAAACAGATGGCTCTACCCGAATAGCCCCCTTAGCTCTGCCACAAACACTACTGTTAAGTAATGACAGCGAATGATATAACTCAAAAGATTATTGCTGGAGCTGTTACATGTTGCTGCTTTACGCACTCGAACTGCTGAACAAGAGAGCGATATCAATCTGCTCTGACCTAACGATCAACACTAGTTTATAGAATGTGTGCATGCACGTAGGAAGTAGGCCATACTATTACAACTACCAGCCTTTACCTCCACAGTTCAGTTCACAGGCCGCGTTACTCAGTTACCGGTACCAATTTTTAGTTGATCTATGTTAATCTTATTCGTTTATAAACATTCATGAACCTTTTTCAGATGCATGTACCTTACGGGAAAAGCACCGGATCGTTGGTACATTTGTTGGATGTTTGCCTCGTGCACCAAGGCAGAACAGTCAACTTGGTTTACCTATGCACTTACTGCCCGAAGAGGTTACACTATTAGTTGAATTAGGTAATTCTTACTTAAGAGTGGAGAACGTCTAGCAATTTAGCACTGGTGAGCGCTGTGATTCAGTGGTTAATGTGGCCAGTTTCACTGTGAAAGCTGTGAGTTCAATCCCTGGCCAGGCCAGTAAAGTTTCTCAAGGTGTAAAAACATGACTCTCAACACTGCATGGGACTGTGAATTGTTTGTGCCTTGTATGACCATGTATAATGGTGGGCCCATCTCTAGTAATTTGGACACAATAGGCAGTGCATGACCACCCTCAGTGTTTGCAAATACATCAGCCTGGTGTAGTGCTTTAGGGCTAAGGCCGACCTAAAAATTACCTTTGGTTCGGGTCACCCGCCCGACTTAACATTTCGGAGTGATAAAATGTGCGACCGCGGTCACTTTTAGAGGGTTTCAAGAAAAAATAAAATTTAAAGATACCGCCTGCCGATCATACATATTCAAATATCCGACTCTTGTCATTTTATTTACCTAAGGAGAGTTCCAAAATATTTATAAACAGAACTTCGTTGGCGCGAAGTGAAACAGTTCCTACCTACGTTTCCTAGAATCCTACAACGTGAAACAGTCGTATAGAGCCTGGGCCGGGCCGGCCGGCTACTTCATAAACAGAGCCTGAAGGTCGTATGGCGCAGCGGCCGGCTTTGATGTACGCGATCGATCGCGTACTATATAGTATACGCATGCTATCGTGCTATACGCGGCCGCAGAGCCGTTTACACTTCGGTTACTCGCTTGTTCAAAGGAACGATTAATCGAGCTCCGTTTTTGGAGCGATTCCTAACACTACTATCCAGTACAAGACACGAATACCAGTACACGACACCAGTAAACGACTGGTGTTCAAATTTTGAAAACAATGTCATGACTTGCAGCAATGGTACATGCAACTGCAAGTCATTTGCATCTCGTGGCTCCTGCATTTCAAGCTGTATACCCTATATTTAACTTGTGGGAAAAAAAATTTATATTCCTGCCTACCCATGTTTTTGTTTGGGAGAAAAAAAAAAAAAAAATAAAATGTTATGCCTACCTACCGACCCTAATTTTCACAATCCATGTGACCCGAACCAAAGGTATTTTTTTGTTTGGCCTAACTAGTGAGTGAGACCTCAGCTTCATATCAGGGTTCTCCAAGAGCACTTAGCCTGGCGGCCCGCCAGGCTATCGTCGAGCCCCACCATCCTAAAATGCACCTGCCACTTAAAATATCATAGCCGCCATGCTAAAATTTGCTAAAAAATGCTAAAAAATGCTAAAACTAGGACCGTAAAGGCACATGGTTCGCACAGTTTTTGGAAAGTCCTTGAATTTGAGGGGAGTCCTTGAAAAGTACTTGAATTTAGTAAATGTTGATTTTGTGCTTGAAAAGTCCTTGAATTTCATGAAAATGTCCTTGAATTTTTAGAAAGAATCCTTGGCTGTAATAAAAAGGAATTTTGTACCATCAATAATGTACAAAACTCAATAAAAATTTCGTTAAATGAGCTTAAAAAGCTATAGACACGATAGACAGTTAAATGATGATCACAAATTACAGTAAGTCAATAAAATCAGTCAGTAAATCAAGGTATGTTGTAGAAGTGACAGTGTTTAGAAGGGTTTATTAATGTGATCCAGGTATGTTTTAGAGGTGACAGTGATCAAGAATGGGGTTATTAAATTAATTCAGGTATGTTTTGTTCTGTGTATGAATTCCGATAAAATGTCTGATAAAATGTCCTTGGAAAGTCCTTGAAAATTGTTTCAGTTCTCCTGTATGAACCATGAGGCAGCCCCGCCATGCTATAATGAAAACGCTTGGAGAACCCTGCATATATATAATAATACAGTTAGCTACTTATATGTACACTATACAGATATATATCTTGTTACTATATTCCATAAATTTAGGACACAGACAGACATCACAACATAATATCAGGAGTGGACAATAGAGATCTATTATCCATTCCTGATAATATAGCGTAATATGAAATTGTCAGTGAATCATGGTACATATGGTACCTAGTGATGTAGTGGTATTTATATGTAATGCTATTGATATGGTTTCTAACATACTTGTTGACTAAATCCCTAACGATGAAAAAATGATCTTTACTTACCTGGTGGGCAGTTAAGACAAAGATAAACGGATATAGCACAAGTGATGTCAAATCTTTATGCTATAGCGACAACAATATATATCAGGAGTAGATAATAGGGAAGGAGTGTGACATCAATAAACAAGGGAAATTCATCATTTACTAGCCTTATAATACCTACGATTTACTACGCGTAACTCATCCAACTTGAGCTCAAATCGGACACAGTACATTCGCCTACCATCGTGCGAAATCGTTTCCTCGTATACACCCGCAATCCGGAGATACAGACTAAAACGTACGACACGATTCTTCATTCTTTGGCCATCAATCCAAAGCCATTGCGCGCCTCTAATTCAAACAAAAGGCAGCTACCCAACCACAGCTTGCTAACTCGGCGGGCAATGTGGCTCGCTGGGAGATTTGAGCCCGATCAGCTGCTGCTGATTGCGGTTGGCGTGCGTGCGTGAAGGCATGCCAGGTATGTGCAGAGGTGGCCTGTGTAGCTGTGTACCAGGTCAAAGGTTATCTCGCCGAGTGTTGATGCCTAATCTCCCAGCGAGCCACATGCCTCGCCGAGTTAGCAATAGCGCGTTAGGTAGCTGCCTTTTGTTTGAATTAGAGGCGCGCAATGGCTTTGGATTGATGGCCAAAAAATGGAGAATCGTGTCATACGTTTTAGTCTGTATCTCCGGATTGCGGGTGTATACGAGGAAACGATTTCGCACGATGGTAGGCGAATGTACTGTGTCTGATTTGAGCTCAAGTTGGATGAGTTATGCGTAGTAAATCGTAGGTATTATAAGGCTAGTAAATGACGAATTTCCCTTGTTTATTGATGTCACACTCCTTCCCTATTATCTACTCCTGATATATATCATAGTGTGATAGGTGTAACGTGATACAGATCGTGTTGTGAGTTACCTGTGTTGTCCCACCCCTAATGTTTTGTGTTATATTTTTTTAGGTATTGCAAGGTTACTTAATGCAGACCCTTTATTAGTTGGGCCCACTGAGGAGGATAAGCAATTTTTTCAAGAATCCAGGAAGGAATCGTATGTAAAACAGGTGACAGATAGATTTTATATTTGCTATACATCTATTTGTTAATAATGGTCTCTAAATTTACTATAGGTGTGTTATGTGCATTTACTTCTGCTCCACTACCTCTTCCTACCTTCCCTACTTTGCCTTCTTCTGACAGACAGGAATTTCTAACCAATTGGTCTGTTGGAGACTTGGAGTTATAAAATGCAAGCTTTGTCAGTAACAGGGTTTCTTCTACATAGGAGGCACTACGCCGCACTGCCGTTGTTAAATTTAACATCGCCATTGTGAAAATTTTCCTGTATTTATCCGCCGTTGTCATTACCAATTGCAGCTTTTTCCTCGATTCCGGGAAAATTTTGCTTTCACTCCCTCATACCAGCGGTGCCCACCCCTACATATACAGCAATAAGCACGCCCAAGCGACTGTAACAATCAGTGCATTGCTCCCCCCCCCCCGTACTTCAATCAATGCCACCCCAGTTAGCAAGCACGCCACGATGTGCACAGCCACAGACGTGGGTAACAGGGGTGTCGTGTTTAACTCAGTCCCGAACGTGCACCGTGTGCGGGCTAGTTTGCATGTGCATTCGGCGCGTGCGTTTAGCCATAGATGTGTTTGTATATATCTATGGTTTAGCTCCCATGATGGGCCTGCTCCAACAGATTTCGATTTCAAGGCAGCTGTAGTGAAATTCTACAAGAGAAACCTTAACAGAGTCCTGAAGTGCTCTGATACCAGCTGCAACATCTGTCAGTGTGGCTTATAGGGTCTATGTCCCCCAGGGTGGGAGTGTGGGAGAATGGATCCAGATGCGTGAGTCTCCCGCGAAATGCGTGACACTTGGTAGGTCTGCTATAACAGAGTAAGATTTAAACTAAAAGGCAACATTTTATTTTCGGGGGGCCTCAAATGCAGTCTAAGACATTCAAATTTTTAAAATTTTGCTCGGGGAGACCCCCAGAACCCCCCTCTACCTCTCTCCCCGCATCTGCCTGCAGAATCCACATTCGTGCCTATTCATTTCATGACTGTATTACTATTTAATGTGAATACTTGTATCATTTCATATTCATAGATTATTTGTTCCTTTTGACAACTTGAAAAAGAGATTCAAGAGTCTCATACAATGTGTTCAAAATAGCTTAGAATGCACCAAATTGCACCATTTTTTCAAAAATTCCCCATGGGAGCATGCCCCTGGACCCCCTAGCTCAGCGAGCTCCTGCAGTGCTCGCTTTGCTAGGTTCTCGAGATGTGCAAATACACCTTTGAATCCATTATGCAAGTTTTTTCCCCAAACCGGCCATTACCTCCATTGTCTAATTCTCCCCTAGAAGAAACCCTGAGTAACAAATCAAACTGTTCATAGGTGAATAATTGTGAAAGTCAGAGAGCCACACACCACAATTGCAGTTACACACTGCACAATTTTCTTATGCAAGATGTGTATATCCTGGCCGGCCTTATAATCTGATATGACAAAATACTATGTTGTTTACATCCCACTTGGTCATTTACACGTTTAGGTAAAGTTCCTCCATTAAATCTGTGTATCAGGCTCATCCAATGAATGCTCTAAAAGTGTCTATTATAGAACGGTGGCGATTCTATATAGATGGTTTCATTGCATTATTGGCATTCAAGGGAAGTGCCACAAGTGTTATTTTAGAAAGGTGTCTGTTCTCTAGAGCCTTTGTTTCTACTAATAAAAGTTTGACCATACATGCGTATTTCAGAGCGCTAATCTTTTACACGAGAGAAAAGCACAGCTCAGTAAGTTGGCAGACAGAATAACAGCTGGCAAGATAGAAAAGATGAAGAACCCATATCACAAGAAAACTCGAAAAGAAAAGAAAAAGCAAAAATTGCAATTAAAGACTGAGGGCTCCCACTCGATGAATATTCACACATCGATAGAGGATTCCTGTAATGTAATGAAAGAATGTATGGAAAGTGAGCCATATTATAACAATAGCAAGACATCTACAGCTGATAATCCTATTCCAAATAAAAACCAAGGTGTTACTCATGTAGAAGACATAGATGGGGATGCTTTGAGCCCAGAGCAATATAGTGTAATGAAGCAAAAGATACTAGAGGAAATGTGCCAGAATCTGGAGCCACTACGTGCTGATCAAGCAATGGTACAGCAGTGGACAGGTGAGCAGAGAAAGGGTGTCCTTACTATGTACAATAAACTAACTTGATTTCCCTATCTGTTTACATACAGATTATGTTATATGGCCCTGCATCCCATTCACTGCAATAATATCTCGTGTAAAGGGCTGATATGTTGTGTTCATACTCGGAATGTAGTGCCGCAGCAAGAGCAGCCACATTAAGTTTGGAAATAGTAAGAGTCGAACTGGTCAGGGCAGAATCCTTTATGTGGGGTGTTTCTCTGAAGCATTTGTTGTATTATGGATTATCTTTGACATAATGTCACTCAATAGCTGTTTAGAAGGGGGCACATCCCTATTTCGTTTTGGAGCACTACTGTATTTTCTATAATTTCCAATGTGATATTAAAACAATAGTATTTTCTAAAAGTTATAGTCATTTTTTTACACTAGAGAGTCCACGATTGGCGACTATAAAGCAACTGCCAATTGACTGGGACTTTCCATGCTCCCCTATAGAGGGCCTGCGCTATGCAGTATATAGTGACATTTGGCATCGAGGATACTACCTTACAGTCGGAGGCAAGTTTGGTGGCGATTTCCTGATCTATCCTGGTAAGTGACGCAGAAGCCGTTGTGCATCGTAACATTTTCATCCGGTAACAGATTTGCGCGATACCATTCGGTTTTCTCAGCTGCCAAGCATTGCAGTTTAAATATTAAACGTCCTATCTTGCACATGTATCAGCATGCAATGTGTATGTTTGCTTGACATTCCTCTGTATTGCTGCATTCAAACCAGAAGACCTAATTAAGAGATATAAAGGCTAGTTAATCCATACACTCGGCTCGGATTTTATCGTAAATTAATGATAACCTATAGCCACTGATTATGTTCGTACTGGTTGCATGCATGTCCAGTATATTTGCAGTTGCAAATATTGTGCTCTAAAAGTGAGTACTTATGCTTATTACTCCTAATTTTGTATTTTCAGGGGATCCTTTGAGATACCATGCATTATATGTTGCAGTGTGTCTTCCATATGCCCAGAACCTATCCCCATTAGAAATGATACAGTATGGCCGCATAGCTTCCAGTGTTAAAAAAACTGTTCTGCTATGTTCAGTGAATGACACTGGTAATGTGGTGTATATATCACTTCAATGGAGTGGAATCACCTAGTTATCACAGAGAGAATGGAGGAAATACAGTAGGTCTTAATTATACTCCAACAATTAAAAAAACATCATTTACTTTTTTAGCTCATCTGACGAAGTCAGATGCAGCTTGTAGAATCGCATGATTGTTCGTGCGTGCGTGCGTGCGTGCGTCCGTGCGTCCGTCAACAGTTGGGCACAAATCTAAACGGCTCGACGTACAGATTCGAAAGTCGGGACGTGGGGGGGTAATCCGAAAACGAGTTGGAATGTCGAAGCTGGGGGTCAAAGGTCAAAGGTCAAGAGGTGTAAAAGAAGGGAACATTTCCTCCTTAACTTAAGGTATAGGGAGGAAATGCAGAATTGCGGCACAAATCTAAACGGCTTGACTTAGGCTCGTGATAGTCGGTGTATAGCATTATGGTAGGAAAAGCCATTACTGTGCTGAAATTGGAGGTCACAGGTCAAAGGTCAATGGGGCACAGGGCAGATTTTAGACATTTTCTGAGAACATGGTCTGACGGAACGATTGAAAAACTTTTTTGTTTCAGCAGTGACCTACCATTTTTATGGCTTTATTGAAAGGACCATGAAATGTACTTTCCGCTGACATGCAAAGAGTAAGTGTCGGATAACCTTTTGACCCTCAAGAGGAGGGTTAAACATGTATTTGTTTATTGTTAGAAAGAATTTGACTGCCGGGTTTGCTAGTAGAATCTATACATGCCTGGACGTATGAGGCTACAATGTCACAGTGAAATTTCAAAAGCTAAATTTGGTTGAAGAAGGTTTATGCTCCTTAAATCGTATAATTTCTATGGCATTCTGTACTGTCAGTGTACGTGTTACATGTAACTTATGCCACTGCCAGTAGCCACTGCCAGTGCATGTGGTGGTGATAGTACTGTGTAGTTTTTGCCTGCGTTAATTAGTTACAGGTGGCAGCTCTCTATTTCAGCCTGTAGGCTTCCGTAGGTAAATGGATGAGTGCTTACCTAGTCTGTCTTGCAAATAGTTGTTGCTACTACGTACGATGGGAGCTTCCATTTTAATCTTAAGACACTTAAACGTATGTGCCATCTCGTGGCAACTTTCATAACGATCCCAACGAACATTCCTTCGAGAAGGTTCCTGATACCATCCCTGTGCCTTCCACTGTTTCGGCGCGTATGTGAACACATTTGGGACTAACAGGGTTTACTAGAATCCCACCACTCCACCACAGAGTCCGGCACTTGTTAATATTATATATTATTTATAAAGTACAGCTAAATAAAAATGAATTTAACTAGTTGCAATGAAAATTCGTTATATTCTCTGTTTTCAATAGTTTCGTAGGTATGAGATTTGTAGCCAAATTATTTGAGTAAAAAATTTATGCTCATTTTTGGCAGTAGTAGCTCCTACAAGTAGCTGTGTCCATGATATGCTAAGTTTACGTGAGATGTATGCAATCATTATGTTTAGTGCTGTGACAATGTAATTGCTGAGCACTTCGTGTTATGTCCATGCTGTTGTAGCAATCTACTGCATGCACTCTATACTGATATTCACGAAACGGTTATTAAAGGGATCCTTTACTCTAGGTTCTAGTCTTATTTCAGTTAATTTAGGTTAAAGCGATCATTGCGAGTTTTTTTCAAGGTTTTTTAGTGTTTATTCTCACTCTCATGATGCCTACCGTTGTTGCTTGAGTAACAGTAATTGTTTGAAATAACAATAAAATGTCTTAGAAAAGATATAAGACAAAATCATGCACGATTACAATTTTGCGTTCTCTTGTTGATTTTCGCTGTCATGTCTCGCACTTTCTCGCGGTACCGCGAGACGTCAACAAAGGTACAGTAATGCAAAAATCGCACCGGAGATATTTTTGGTCAGATGTAAACACAGAGGTGCATATAGTAGCGTAACACAAACAAGAGTGTAAGTGCATGGTAACCTCATAAATATTAGTCTTCAAAAGTCCTAGGGACTATAACGAAGACGGAGAGAGAAGTGGATCAAATCCTCGTTGCGTACCGCCAGCGAGAATACTTATCACACACAAATAGATGCCCCTTTTTTTTTTATAACTATTTTCGCTTGTTTGAGACGCCATTTGTGATTTTTGAAAGTCTTGACTCGAAAAAATTTATTGCTGGTATGATGTGGTCAAATTAATTTTTCTATGCTATAACTGCATAAAATATTGGTGTTTTGAATGTTGGTGTAATCAGTGATATTTTTGCTGTCAGGTGAGACTATATTCAGTTATATTTCGTTTTTCTGAGCAAAATTCTCACAATGATCGTTTTAAAATTGCGCTACATAAAAAGTTTCATGGTTCAATCACCATTAGAAATATTTTTTTAATGTTTTAAAACTAACGACTACAGTTTGATTACAACGACTGTGGCGCGACTCAAAGCGCACAATCTAAAAAGTTGCGCAAAACGACTTTTTAGCCAAGGGCTACAGACCGAGGGTGTTTCTTATTTATTAATTTAAAAGCAAAAGGATTGTAATATCTTATAAACGACATATAGTTTCAGTTATATTACGGATAAATTTGTCCTAAAATGAACCTCGTTCGGTTAAATAGCATTTAGGTATAAATATAATTGCACCTTTGTGATTAGCCCTCGGTCTGTAACGTGCAAAATATATTGGGAAATGCGCAACTTTTTCAGGGTGGCAGCACGGTCGCGGGTGTCAATGGCACCGTTAGAATTTCTTAGCGTTGATGTATAATTAATTATAACAATTAAATTAGGTATCTGGTAACAAGTACGTGTGGGTATAGACGATTTGTTATACAGTAAGTACAGTTGTCTGCAGTAAAATCCTAGAGTCTAGTATCCCTTTAAGAATATAATATAGTAAACTATTAACATCTCTACCAATACCCTTTGATTTACCACACTATTTTCTAAGGGCCTGAGCTGCAGGCATATATGTACGTGGAACAGTAATGTATGAGGCATCAGCTGAGCATAATCGTGAAAATGTACATTAATAATTACACCCCTGCAAACGAAGTTTGAAGGGGGTATATAGGAGTCATCTTACTGTCGGTCGGTCAGTCCATTGCAAAAAGTTTGTGGTGCGTAGTTCTTCCACAGTTTTCAAGGGATTCCAATCAAACTTCATACACTTGATCGCCATGAAGTGTAGATGTGCGTGACATATTTTGTGTGTGCGCCGGTCAAGCCGTTGCCATGGAAACCGTATCTCATCTTTGATTATACCATAGATATAAGGCGTTTTTATCGAAGTGAAAGCGCTTTACGGTTTTGCAAATCTTCCATTTATCTAGACGGTTTCGTGAAAGCGCTTTGGTCGTTTCTTGTTTTTATCTAGACGGTTTGCGAAAGTGCTTTGCGAAACCGTCGAAACTGCCCGGCGAGCGATTTCAGACGGTTTCAACATTCAATATGGCGGATAGTCAAGTGTAAGTTATTAAGTAGTTTTCTTAATAAATGATTATATAAGAATAATAAGTTAATGTGTTATAAAAACGTACAAAGATCAGCTAAATCCTAACCAAATGGTCTGCCATCTTGCGTTGTTTTTATGTAACAAAAGCGCTTTCACTAAACCGCTGATCACGTGATTTAGGAAACCGATTTACCGGTTTCGCTTCGATAAAAACGCCTATAGAAGAAGATCTTCTATATCTAATAGATATATAACGGCCGAAGTATAATCATAGACTATGATTATACTTCGGCCGTTGCACAAAGTTTGTGGCGTAAACTACTTCCACAGTTTTCAAGGGATTCCAATCAAACTTCATACATTTCAATTTTTGATCACCATGAAGTGTAGATGTGCATGACATATTTTGTGTGTGCGCCGGTCAAGGTGTTGCCTTGGAAACCGTATCTCATCTTTGATTATACCCCCCGCCGTTGCAAAACGTTTGTGGCTGAACTACTTCAACAGTTTTCAAGGGATTCCAATCAAACTTCATACACTTGATCACCATGAAGTCTAGATGTGCCTGACATATTTTTTGTGTGCGTCGGTCAACGTGTTGCCATGGAAGCCGTATCTTTTTTTAAATCTCTTTTTTCCATCAAATTTTTTGTGTTTCGTGTATTCTTTACTCATAATATATCAGGGGCGTAGCCAGCCTTTCCAAGAGGGGGGATTCCTTCCAAGAGGGGGATTCCAAACCTACTATATACTAATAAAACTTCGTTAAAATTTTCGTTTTATGCTTTTACATACATACTGTATCAGATATGTGCTATTTTGATACAAACCAGGGGGATTCGGGAATGCCTGGAATCACCTCTGGCTACGCCCCTGATATATGCCACACCATGACCTTTCATTTCCCCGCCGACAAAGCGGTATTGCGGGGGTATTAATCACTATCAGTGATAGTTACTGTAAATCATGGGGCAAATAACTATATCACATGTGAAAAAAACAAATAGAAGTAGATGTATCAGTTTCACTTATGAGATCATTGATGCTAGAATAGTAGCGGGCCAAGCACAGAACTCTGCATGGGGCGGGGCCTGTTGTCAGAAAGATCGTAAAGTTAAGACTAATGTTAAGACTAATTTTGTTTCTTGTAACTGTGCCCCCCATTGGGGGGCCTGATGTAACCACAACCATATCTGCAATGCTGCTATTAATTAACACAGACAATTGGGTATCTATCGCTTTATTGATCTAGGATCGACCCCGTCCTTTATTAAGGCTTAAGGAAGTCGGTAATCCAGCTTAAGGTAAAAATTTCCAATCCAATATGACCGAGTGGGTGAATCAGAAGGTCATTGGGGACGTTGTCGAAAACCTTAGTAATGTTGAAATCTAGGAATGCAGCGTCGGCCCGTCGAGGTTTGTCAAGACTCGGTCATCAGTCATGAAGCTAAACTTGAAGAGATTCTTTGAAATGTGGCATTCCCTCTCGTTTAATAAAGCCGTTTCGTAACACTTGACCATTCGAGCACGATCATTACTCCCCGCATGTACCATCTTAAAAAGAGGCCATATGCTTCTTCGTTTCTGTCATTCCATATTGGAATTCTCTTCCTCTTGAAAATTGAATCCTTTTCTATTGCAATCCACAGTGAAGATCAGGCCATTTGATCAATTCTATCTCTCTCCGTCTTCGATATAGGCCCGGGCCCCTGGACTTTGAAGATCAAGCATTATGAGGTTATGAGGATCATTTCCCTCCCTAGTATATATAGTACATTATTATTACATAGTATATAGTATATATATAGTATATATATTACATAGTATATAATATATATATATAGTATATATAGTACATATATGTTTAAAGTTATTCGCCTGTAACATAAATATAAATTGAAATCGTAACCGTTGGTCGGCGCTAGTGTCGCACTTGTAGCACGTGCGTCTGAGAGCAGACCACTGGACCCGGTTCCACAGACGTAGATTAACGAACAAAATATTTTCCCTCATTTATTTATCGCTGCCGGTTTTCATTATAACGTTTTTTCATTACACCTTCTACCAGGGGCGGCGCCAGGGTATTTTCTTAGGGGGGGCGTGAACAGGAGCACGCGAAGGGGGGAAGGGAAATTTTTGAAATTAGACCCCCTCAGAATGCGTTTTCTGCGCGAGCAGGGGGGGGGGTCCGGACGCCCCTGGACCCCCCCTGTAAAGCCCCTGGGAACTGTAGACCTGATACCGTGTGCGCTTGGCACTGCACGGGTGAGTCGCAGGGGGTAGATTCATGATTCATCAGCTGCGTACGCCAAAATATTTTGCCGTAAATCTTGTGTACGCAATCGAACGTTGCTTAGTTGCGGATTCATCAACAGCAAGGCTATTTAGGTAAATTTTCGTATGATTCGCGTACGCAAGGCGAGCCGTTTAGGTGGCGATTTCATCCAAGCTAAAATTTACGTAACTGTTTTTATAATGCATGCTACGCACATCGTTACGCTGACGAGGTGGGCCGTAAACCCGCTCGAATTCTTCCGCAGGTGTTTCAGCGCATACCCGCAGCATGCATTATTTTATGAAACATTATAAAGTTACTACTCACTAAAATACATAAATAACCATACTACCAGACAGGCGGGCGCTTTGACGCTTTTTTGTCAATAGCTTGGGCCTTGTTTTCGTTATAAGCGGTTCGTAGGTTAGGCCGTGTACGTGCACACGCCGTGCGCACTTGTACGTGCACACGCACGCACTTCGTACGTGCACACGCACGCAACTTGACGTGCACAACCACACGCAACGGTGTCGTACACACGCACGCACGCAGCCCGTGTACGTAACGCAAGCACGCACGTGTACGTGCAGCACGCACCACGTGTACGTGCACACACACGCACGCATGCGTACGTGTGCTGCTGTTCATCGAGTGGTTGAACACAATCATAACCAAGCCGAAAATGAGGACAACTTCGACATCGCCCCAGCACTCATGTAGAACAGCTAAGCAATATGGTTTACAATACAAAGAGCGTCAGTTTGGTTGCTATGGTATCAGTGTCCGCACAGTGTGGATTGGTTTATGCTATGGCACGCCCTCACAGCCCAGCACTTAACAATGACGTAGTGGATTACACTGGAATTCATCACACAATTTGCGTTACGCAGGTGCTACGCGGCGTGTGAATCGCACCTACGGCTTTGGCGTAGCTTACTTCGTAAGAATCTTGTTGTACGCAATACACTTTGCGCTAACGTTGATGATCCCCAGGGGCTCCGCCTATTGCCCTGGTGGGTCCAGCGGCCGAGCCACTGGCAGGGGTCGCGGAAGCTTAGAGTTTAGCTAATCACAGCCCTAAAATTGCTGCAAAACCAAATTGTGCAGGGAACAAAGAGCAACATCAACCAAGGAATGAAACCCGTGGGAGGACTGCACCCACAATACTGGTAGGTATCGTGGTATGTGCCACTGGCGAAGTTAAAAATGGAGGGGGGGCTCTGGCAACGAACTCGCACCTGAAATGGTTGGTGCTCTGGAACTAATGTTTGTTGCAATTTGTATGCTCTGGAACCGGCTGTTCGAAAATGGGGGTCTCCGGAACTTAGCTTAGGGTTTCGTTGAAATTCAATCATGAAACTCGGACAGCGTTTAAAAGAGGGGTCTCCGGAACTGTGAGGGGAACAGTGATTTGCTTTAACATTATGTGTAGCACGTTGAACCAATATTCTTGTATTCTGTAGAGAGAATAACCATGACCGGAGAGAGATGAACGCACGCACACGCACGCACGCCATACACGACACTCACAAAGACTAGACAGAGGGGCACTCACGGAGAGAGCATAAGCCTCCGCCAGCGACTATAGCCGATACGCGCATACGACTCACGAACACAGAATAACACGATATATGCCAGCCGTACATGTATGCTCCGTCGCCTAGTCAGCAGGGGACAGCCGGCTGGCTGCTCGTCGCTGGACGCGACTAATATCAATCGCGTCACACCCCACAACACACACCACAACACACACTCACAACACCGACACAGGCACGCGCGGCGCTCGCGCGGCGCTAACGTGGGTTACACAACGCACAGACCCGATAACATAACCTCTCCCTCACCCGTGGGGGAGGTAAAAATAAGATAGCATGTAAGAGTATTATTAAGTGCAGTCTGACCATTGGTTAATTATAATTATAAGCTTGTTAAGCACCCTCAAGTGTGGCCTACCTTATCCGCGGGGACAGCATCCTCGACAAATGATGGTCCGCAACTTGGGGCTCCAAGGAAATAAACAAAAAAAAAAAAAAAAAAAGACAAAAATAAAACACTGATTCGATTATCAAATTCCAGGCAGGTTTGTTTAAATTGATTTGAAATTTCGACTTGATTTTCGATTTTTCGATGCAGTGGTCCAGCTTGAGGCTACATCACTCATTTTTGCGATCCCCTATTATTTGCAAAGAATCTTCTCTTCTTTAGCTTTTCTGCGATGATGGGGGGGGGTGACCGCCCCACCCACCCAATCATTTGCAAGACATTGGCAAGTTGTTTCTTTCTTTTTCTTTTCTTTTTCTTTTTCTTTTTTCTTTTTCTTTTTCTTTTTCTTCTTCTTCTTTCTTTTTTCTTGCAAATAATAGGGGGGGGCGACCGCCCCCCCCCTTGTGGCGCCGCCCCTGCCTTCTGCCATGTTCGTGCGTCTATCGTCTATGCGTCTGTCATGCGTCTATCATGTTCGTCTGTTCATCTTCGTTAACTATGTGGAATTATGGGATACTAACTCTGAGTTACTTAACTCAGGATTTAATCCATGTTTATGAAACCCAAATTTAACTCGGAGTTTACTAACTCAGAGTTAGTGAGTTTAACTCAAAGTTAGCTTTAACTCAGAGTTAAAGTTAATCCATGTCTGTGGAACTGGGTGACCGAAGGACCGAATATTAATTAAGAGTTAATATATAGAGATCAGTGGAGGAAAACCACAAGGTCCAGAAGATGCAAGACAATTCTCCATAAGATCTTATGCTTCAGAATTGAAATTCATGTGCAGAAAATAATCATTAAGACTATTTTTTCGAGTGCCACGGTTACCGAAGCACCGAAGTTAGCTCCGAGGCTAGTTTGCCAAAGTTAGATCGGCACGTGCTTCGATCAGCCGCATTCCAGGCGATTTTGACACATGTTGACTGGTGTTTTAAGGATTTATCGCAAATTTACTCACGGACATCACATTTGCGCCTGAAAAACTGCCGCACAGCCGAACACCTAGAGGGCATATACTTTGCATGGAAAAGTTTTAAATCGCCCGTAGGGATTCACCCATCTCTGTCTGCATGTCGGTACGAACCTCAGCCCACATGCAGGCACTTGGAAGGTTTCAATTATAAAAAGGTGGTAAATAAACACGAAAAAACATTACTATCAAAGTCTCAATGTTTATGTATTCTTTATCGACTAACAATTTCACGTAAATGCCGTTCAAATGTTCCTCTGCAACACACAATTTCACCGCCAGCACGCCACTGTACACAAATTCACAGCTAGAGGCCGAGTTCTGTTGTGTTTCTTTCTTTCTAGCTGTCTTTATCTCTCCTTCTTTCTCTGCCTTCCTGTGGGGTTGTGCAGTGGCGTACGTGCGGTGAAATTAATTGTGTGTTGCAGAGGAGCGACTGCATGAGCTGCATTTACATACCGGTACCGGTAACGTCATTGTTACAAATAATAGGCGAAAGAGAATAGATTAGACAGTGGTAGTAAATATATTTTGTGTTTATTTACCATGTTAACTATTGTAACGATCTGTGTGTAACTGTAACTGTAACTGTGTATAAGTCCAGACTAGCTGCAAGCCTACAACATCCAACTACACGTCGTATATGATTATCTAGCTCCTTGAGTGGAGGGGGTACGGGGGGGGGGACGGGAGAGGAGGGGCGGGAGACGGGAGAAAAGGGGGCGTGGAGCGGGAGGGGAAGGAACGGGAGTAGGGAGGCCAGTGGGCGGGAGGATTGAGAAAGAGAGAAAGAGAGCGAGAGAGAGTGTATACTTGGTAGAGAAAAGTAAACGAAATCCATAGCACGAAAAGTAAATACATGAGAAAATACATTGTACGGGACAAATACATTTATTACGCAAAGTGTCAGAGAAACTAAGTGACATTCAAAAAAGAAAATGCAAAATAGGATCCTGGAGGTGTTGAGGGAGGGCCATAGGAGGACAAGGGAGTGAGATGGGAGGAGAGGCGAGAGGAAGAAAACCCCCTGTACCCCCCCCCCCTCTGAGTGAGCTGCCTCAAAATATCGCGCCATACAAGCCTACGCGGGCCGCGGGCCCTTCGATTGGTCGACAGAAGACGGCGTCACATTATCGGCTAACCTCCGATACGGCGATAGGGTAATGAACCGGTAGCGATTTGTGGTAACCTGTCATTGGGTCATAGCTCGACTTGGAAGAGCGTTGCATCACATGGGGTCCTCATAATATATTCGTGCTCATCGGTCAGAATTTTTTACTTATCTGATTAGCTATGTTATAGTGGACGACCGCGATGAACCCGTGATACATGCTGGCGTGTGTAAACTATGAGTATGACGGATGACGCATGCATGGGAAGTGTGAAAGGCTAGCTGCATGTACATCAGTCACTGTCACAGTCAGTATTTTGTGCTCGCGCATTTCTATAGGGGCCTAGTGCACAGTATTATAGTGCTTCTTCAAAACTGAATTTCGAGCGTGTTGTTCTCGCAAGTAAGTACTACCACGCGATCATGAAATCACACACACACGCACGCACCCACCCACACACACACATATATATAAATTATTAGCAGGGTTCTATTATCTATAGCTACCGCTCGTCAAATCGCCCAAATGTGAATTAACTTTACTATGCACTCGGCTATGCGCACGGTGCCTAAAGTAAGGGGATGGTTGCAGCCGCGGCAGCGTCTAATGGCATGATCATCAAGACAGTCAGTTGAAGCTATAATGATTACTAGAAATGTGATTTTCCCACGCAAAGTACTCCATATGCTTTTGTTTGGGTTAGTGAGTGTATCATGGAAGTGCGTATGAATTAATGCTTGGAACATATTCCGGTAAGTTATAAATTATATATTGATTCAAATTCGCTATAACAGCACGAAGTATACAAACGAACCATACCATTTATCTATGTCGGGATAAAAATGATACAGATCATGTTAAACAGTAAATATGGTAAGGTCAACAATTTTACAAAATACATGTGAGTTTCTTGGCAACTCCAATACTCTTGGCAACTCCTATACTTGGGAACTCCTATACTCTGTCTCTCAGTGTCACATAAATATCCTCGTCGTAAAAATTAGGTCAATATATATGTGGCATGCATTTGCAAACCAAACTGTAGACTTGCATGTACCTGTAGAGAATGCATGTACTTGGCATGTACTTGACTGTTGACATATGTACTTGACATGTACTTGACATGTATACTTGAAATGAAATGTTGGAAGCAATTATATGTTTATAACTCCTGTACTATAGTGGCCTTTCTTTCAGATACTTTCGCTAGTTGTCAAGGAGACATATACACGAAGTGTGTTGGACAGCTGAGCGGGATGCATCGACAAAAATTATACCGAGATGAGTACGGGCATGGAACGACTGAGTCCGAGATCACAGAAACAACACCCTTTGTAAATCCCGGCTCGACAAGGTCCTCAGATGGCGTTAGTGCATATGTAAATAGGTAATTAAGTATTGTTGCTGCTTAGAAGTTTATATATAGATGTGCTTGTTTAATTTGTACGGGTGAACATGTAGATGTGCTGCTGATGTGCTGATGCTGAAGTAACCCTCCTTATTTTCTTATACTGCTTATGCTTCTACCTGTTACGAGAAATACAGACAAATACGTGGGTCCTGTTTGCTGATATTGTAATCTTGTCCTGCCTTGTATGCCATCGATAAATAAAAGAAAGGCACAAGTGTGTGCTGGTGATATGCCGAGTGGTGCCGAGTCATTCGATCCCCATGTACTGTATAAGCAAGCTAGCTCCTGTGTTCCTTGGTTAACTTTGGTCTGAAGAGTGTAGCTAGCTAATCACAGAGTCAGGTGTGCCTGGCTGTTAAGCTGCACCTCATATCACATACAGTTTTTAGCTCATCTGACATAGTCAGATGCAGCTTGTAGAATCGCATGATCGTCCGTCCGTCCGTCCGAGCGTCCGTCCGTCAACAGTTGGGCACAAATCTTAACCGCTCGACGTACGGTCACGATATTCGGGACGTGGGGGGGTAATCCGAAAACGAGTTGGGATGTCGAAGCTGGGGGTCAAAGGTCAAAGGTCAAGAGGTGTAAAAGAAGGGGGAACATTCACTCCTTAACTTAAGGTATAGGGAGGAAATGCACAAATCTAAACGGCTCGACCTAGGCTCGTGATAGTCGGTGTATAGCATCATGGTAGGAAAAACCATCACTGTGCCAAAATTGGAGGTCACAGGTCAAAGGTCAGTGGGCACAGGGCAGATTTTAGACATTTTCTGAGGACATGGTCTGACGGAGCGATTGAAAAACTTTTTTGTTTCAGCGGTGACCTAGCATTTTTATGGCTTTATTGAAAGGACCATGTAATGTCCCTTCTGCTGACATGCGAAGAGTAAGTGTCGGATAACCTTTTGACCCTCAAGAGGAGGGTTAAACTTGGATTTGTTGACTGTCTGTTAGAAAGAATTTGACTGCCGGGTTTGCTAGTAGAATCTATACATGCCTGGATGTATGAGGCTACAATGTCACAGTGAAATTTCAAAAGCTAAATTTGGTTAAAGAAGGTGTATGTTCCTTAAATCGTATAATTTCTATGTCATTCTGTACTGTCAGTATGTTACATGTAACGTATGCCACTGCCAGTGGCTGCTGCCAGTGCATGTGTTGGTGCAGTTTTTGCCTGCGATAATTGGCTACAGGTGGCAGCTCTCTATTGCAATTTGCAGCCTGTCGGCTTGCGTAGGTAAATGGATGAGTGCTTACCTATTATGTCTTGCAGATAGTTGTTGCTACTACGTATGATGGGAGCTTCCATCTTTAATCTGAAGACACTTAAACGTACGCGCCATCTCGTGGCAACTTTCATAACGATACCAACGAACATTCTTTTGAGAAGGTTCCTGATACCATCCCTGTGCATTCCACTGTTTCGGCATGTATGTGAACACATTTGGGACTAACAGGGTTTACTAGAATCCCACCACTCCACCACAGAGTCACCGCAGTAGACGTTAGATGAGCGCTGTCGCTCTGCGGCACTTGTTCTTGCTAACTACCAGAGAGCAGTGGCCTAATAGTAAGCACACGGTATGCCTCTTGGTTAAAGGAGGATATATAGTCTTGATCCTATTCTGTATTCTTGGCTTTGTAGTTGGGCACTGCTATTGTGCCCTTCAGCAAGTAATTTTACCCTGATTTGTTTTACTTGACACTACGGTTATACTGCTATTGAGACGGGTTTCAAGCACTGGGTCAGTACTAAAAATCTTGGTCCATAAAAGAATGCATGTGCTTAAAAAACCAAAGTATTGTACTGCCAATGAAGTCCTTATATGTCTTATATTTTCAACAGGGCACCAGATGGGGGAAAAACAGGACAAAAAAATGCTTGTTCTACTGTTACTTGGCTTCAGCCCAGGTCTATAAGCCATTTCGTAGTTACAGTCTGCGCATGCGCGAACTTTGCCACGAATTCTTCTGGGTCAGGTCATTTGTGACAAAATATTTCGTATTTCGACCGTACAGTATACATACGCATGCATCTGTGTCGTTGTAATGCTACAGTCTTCGCGTGTGCACGTATACGTGCGTGCGTGAGTGTGCACGTACACGTTCGTACGTGCGCTCGTGCGTGCGCTCGTGCGCGCGTGTACACGTGCGTGCGTGCGTGTGCTCGTGCGTGCGTGCGTGCGTGTGCACGCACACGTGCGTGCATTCGTGCGTGCGTGTGCACCTACACGTACACGTGCGTGCGTGTGCACGCACACGTGCGTGCGTGTGCACGCACACGTGCGTGCGTGCGTGCGTGTGCACGTACAGGTGCGTGCGTGTGTGTGCACGTACACATGAGTGCGTCCGTGCGTGTTCATGTGTGCGTGCGTGCGTGTGCACGTACACGTGCGTGCGTGCGTGTGCACGTTCACTTGCGTGCATGTGCACGTACATGTGCGTGCGTGTGTGTGCACGTACACATGCGTGCGTGTACACGTACACAGAATACATGTACATATACGTACTGAACCGAGAGTGCACGCCGCACTCGAGATTTAATCGATTTTTGTCACAAATGACCCGGTGACCTGTGACGTCCCACAACCCCTTGGCTAACTACGAACTGGCTTATTACTGTGGCGTTTGGCCTAGTTAATTGTCCATCAGGAAGGTGCTAATGTTGGAGTAGCTCCTATATATGGTGAATGCCTCAAGTAGCCTATAATATGGCGAATATGCCTATATATATTATATTCCTATATATAATTATGTGCCTATATTATGCGAATGCCTATATGGCAAATGCCACAATAGCTAAACCAATAGCTAAATTATGCTTCCCCACTTCGTGCATAGACCTGTCTAAATACACTCTAGGAACAATTAAACTGGCTTTACTAAATGCACCTTAGTGGCCCTGACTGATTCTTAGTGTCAGTCCATCTGTCTTCAACTCATTACTTGGCATTGTTAACCATATATTATCAATAATTTCTTACAGTCATTCAAACTACAAAACAGTAAAGAGAATAAGGCGACAACTCAGTGCCTCCGATGGCCTGCGCTCTGTTCTGGCATGGCGAGATCTGAATGTTTATGTAAAAGCCAATGAGAAAGACATTCTAGGAAGAACTGTAGGAAAGGCTACCAAGCAAATACTTTACAATGGTAAGAATGAACTCAGCCATGCGACTATAGGACCTGGCATTAGGCGGACATGCCCTAATCTGCCACAAATTTGAGGCTAGTTAAAAAGTTTGTTTAGGTAGCATTTTTCCATGCTTCAGCTTCAGCTAATACTGAACCATATCTTGTCGGGACGTAACGTTTTAAACAGCATTAATTGCTATGTTATGTACAGTTTTTAGCTCATCTGACATAGTCAGATGCAGCTTGTAGAATCGCTTGATCGTCCGTCCGTCCGTCCGTGCGAGCGTCCGTCCGTCCGTCCGTCCGTCCGTCCG
>NW_014577300.1:149601-153873 GCF_000485595.1 Priapulus caudatus | reverse complement strand
ATTATACATAGCATTCAATATTATCATGTTTTATGATCATGTATTAACTCTGTGAAGGTTGCTGTATGTATATCAGGAGTAGATAATAGGGAAGGAGTGTGACATCAATAAACAAGGGAAATTCGTCATTTACTAGCCTTAAAATACCTACGATTTACTACGTGTAACGCAACCAACTTGAGCTCAAATCGTACACACAGTACATTCGCCTAGCATCGTGCGAAATCGTTTCCTCGTATACACCTGCAATCCGGAGATATAGACTAAAACGTACGACACGATTTTCCATTCTGTAGCCAGCAAAATCTATGCGTTCAGAGACGAATTTGAAACAGAAGGCAGCTACTAACGCGCTATTGCTAACTCGGCGGGCAATGTGGCTCGCTGGGAGATTTGAGTCCGATCTGCTGCTGATAGCGGATTTGCGTGCGTGCGTGGTATGGGGGCATGTCAGCTGTATGCCGGCATGCCGGTATGTAGCTGTGTACCGGGGCAAAGGTTATCTCGCCGAGTGTTGCGTTGATGCCTATAATCTCCCAGTGAGCCACATTGCCCGCCGAGTTAGCAATATAGTGCGTTAGTAGCTGCCTTTTGTTTCAAATTCGTCTCTGAACGCATAGATTTTGCTGGCGACAGAATGGAAAATTGTGTCGTACGTTTTAGTCTATATCTCCGGATTGCAGGTGTATACGAGGAAACGATTTCGCACGATGCTAGGCGAATATACTGTGTACGATTTGAGCTCAAGTTGGTTGCGTTACGCAGGCGCGGATTTAGATGGGGGCACATCCGGCCCGTGCCCCCCCTTTTTAAACAAAAACAAAAAAAACTAATTACATTATTAAAAAAATTAAAAAATTAAAAAATTAAAAAATTAATTTTTCTCAATTTCAATGTTGTAAATAAGGTTACAAGATGAGGTTCCAGTCAGAAATTGTGACATCATGACCCATTTTCATGTTTAACATAACAATTCAAATTTGTCAGGCATTCTTCTGAATTTCCTGCCAAAGAAAACATCTCAGAGTCATTATAAGAATTTGATTTTTACATTGTTAGAGATATATTTCTGGCCTGCAACTGTTATATGTCATATGTATGTAACCGGATGTTTCATTAGGGAAGAAAGTACTAATTTTATTTTGCTTCTGTAATGACATACTCATACTAATACAAACATTCTTTCAAGTTTGAAATATATTCGAGTTATTACAAGATTTGTATTTTGAAATTGCCATATTTTTCTCTTATATTCATAAATAACTATGGATTTTGGGCACAATTAACGAATGCTGTTTCTCATAAATTATTTTCTGGATTTTATGAAAACTGTAGCCTGAGAAAATTCCAAACGTGAAGGAGAGATAAGAATCTCGGGCCTGTAGGTGCACCTTTCGTACAAGGATGTGCTTGTCTCGGAAAGAATCTCCTCGTCTGACAAAAGCTTAATTATAGCCTTACAATTCTTGGTTTCTTGTGAAACGTTATGAAATGATTGTCATTTTATTTTTAAGGTACAATACACATATTGTATACTATAGTCTATACGTATACATTGGTATTTACACTGTATTGCACATAATCATTTAATTATCTCTGTATTGTGTGTCCCAAGCATTGATGAGAAGGCAGAGCTTCTTCTGGCAAAACACATGCTTGATGAATACATAGATGAAATTGATTACAGTCATATAATTGTATTATAAACAGATGTATATGTATGTTATTTTCTATTTGTGGTTGATTTTAGAATAATCGTATTTCATATTCCTAATAGCTTGTTGTTTTCCATCTTAACCAGTTAGTGGGGTTATACAGCCAGGCTGCCTTCTTGCTGTCATGGGACCAAGGTAAATTTGATCTATGGGTATTTTTTGAGCATTAGTTTAATTGTAATGTTTCACTTAGAGGGTCGTGACTTGTAGATTATCTTGTCATTGTTGCATATACAAAGCTATGTAAGTCACCTGGCCAACATACCCGGTTGTCAACTTGTCAGGTGTGTATATTTCTATACGGCTCACTAGTACTGAGAGGGTCTATATCCCCCAGGGTACTGCCGGAAGGTACCCTGGTAACGGTCGCATATACCGGACGTACCCGGATACTATCCTTAAATTAATATGCCAGACCGTACCTTCGCCTATCACTAATGAGTCCAGCGGAGTCCCGGCTCTACGCCTATCCCTACCCTAACCACCTAACCCTAATCCGCTAACCCTAACCCTAACCCTAATCCTAACCCTAACCAATCAAATAGTGACCAGGTATACGTTCGCGGTAATAACCGACGTACCAGGGTACATTCGCGGCAGTACCTGGGGACATAGACCCTATGAGCCTCACTAGTTGGCATATATTGTGGTGGAATTATTATCGGCTGGAATCTCTAAATTGCCTTTGTAAACATTTTATTTCATTACCAAATGTAAAATTGTATGTGTTTATGCCTGCTTTATTTTATAATAATAGTTATATAATTTGTAATAATGTAGAATTTAACTGCAATATGATCTAGGGCCCGTTATTGTATTCCAGATAGTATATGATTTTAATATATATGCATGAATGGTTATACGTATGAGTGGATGATGGATTGATGTTAGGTCTAGAATCCACAATTGCACTGACTGTCAGAATCAGGTGTGATCACCCCAATTATGTATAATTGCGGAGATGCAGATAAGACGATTGAACACGTGCGTATATATATGCTGCCCTTTATCTGAACCTTGCACATAAGGTTGAATGCACCTTGGAGATAAGTATGTTGTGAAATAACAGTTCTACGACAAAGTCACGATAAGCGGAAGGCCTAATATACTTGTCTCAGCATTATAATTGAATATTGGCATCTATATAGGTACTGGGTTTACACTATGGAAAAGTCGACAGTTGATAAATTTTTCAACGTTCTATCAACCCTTCTATTGGATGTTCAAGGTTTTTATGTTATCCACCGCGAGTCGGTAAATGTTTCAGCATTTGACCCGCAGTGTGTGCGCGGGCGCCGTGGATACGCATTTTTACACGTAGGTACCTATTAGGTATACGTATACCTATATCACGTAGGTATACACGCGCGAGTGTGGCGCCGATAGCAAAACCACATCCTCCCCCTGGGTGAAGGGACACACCTGATTGCTATTATCAGAGTGGCTTATAAGTGGCAAAAACTTGTTCACCTCGCTGACCAAATGTTTAGAAAATAGAACATTGTTGATAGCAACTTGTTAAGTGCTCAAATTTTATGTTTACACTGCTGTCTTTCGGCCGATTAAGTGAAAGGTTGATCAGCTCGTCAACTTTTCAACAAAAAGTTGATAGTGTAACTGTAAACCCAGCTTTAGTGTTATGTACAGTTAATTGGCTAATTTCTCGTTTCAAACATTCTATGTGTTGCAGTGGATGTGGAAAGACAACACTACTAAATGCACTGACATGCCGTGATAGGCAGTTGGTGTTAGATGGTGACGTGACGATCAATGGCTGCAACATTGGTGCTGCGGTCGCCGTTATGTCTGGATATGTGCAGCAGGACGATCTTTTTATTACGAGACTAACTGTCAAAGAAACCCTCATCTTTCACGTAATTTCTGTACATAGTCACATTTTTCACGGTAGTTTCACTCACAACATCGGCATAAATGCTCAAGATACTCGAAAATGGCTAAAAGGTGTTTGGTATAGCTATTTTTATTTCTGTTAATGATGCGTTGTGTGTATAATTAAAATATTTAGATAATATCACAGCAACTCTTGATAGAATGCGACACTAATGGGGTCACTAATGTTTCAGGCAATGTTAAAGATGAAAACGACTTTATTACGCACAGAGAAATTACAGCGAGTAGAGGAAGTGCTTTTAGAGGTGAGGTTAAAATTGTGAAACATGCATTACTAAGCATTGTTCATGTGAGTGACAGCTAGCTGTATCATTTTTAGCTCATCTGACGTAGTCAGATGCAGCTTGTAGAATCGCATGATTGTCCGTTCATCCGTCCGGCCGTGCGTGCGTGCGTGCGTGCGTGCGTGCGTGCGTCAACAGTTGGGCACAAATCTTAACCGCTCGATGTACAGTCACGATATTCGGGACGTCGGGGGGATCGTGAAAAGGACTCGGGATGACAAATTTGGAGGTCAACGGTCAAAGGTCAAGATGTGTAAACGGAGGGGGAATATTTCGAATTTGGTGGGAATAGTGCGAAATTGGAGGTCACAGGTCAAAGGGCAGTGGGGGAAAGGTCAGATATCAGACATTTTCTGAGGACA
>NW_014577300.1:115355-149591 GCF_000485595.1 Priapulus caudatus | reverse complement strand
AAACGAGCCAGCGGTCAAACAGAGTCAGGGGGACAGAGAGCCCTCACGAGCGCATTGCCTATACCAGCGCAATATATTTATGCCTTGCTATGCAGCTCGTCTTAACAGTTCAGCGATACATATGTTGGAACCAAGATCTACATGCAGTATCAGGAGAGCGCTGAAAAAAAACGTTTGGCATTTGCGGTAGGACGTATCTGTGAATCTATGTATTATATGCATGCTTGCTAGGCCATAATAAAAATTATTGTTTGTTTGCCATTCACCCGACTGAGCCCGCCAAAGAGGGGGCCGACTCAACATTTTTAGCCTCATCTACGTAGCAGAATGCAGCTTGTAGTAATCGCGTGATGATCGTCGTCCGTCGCGGTCCGTCCGTGGGCGAGCGTCCGGTCCGTCCGTCAAACAGTTCGGGCACAAATCTTAAAGAGCGCTCGGACTGACGGGTCACTATCCATCGGGGTGTGGGGGGTAATCCGGAAAACGAGTTGGATGTCGAAGCTGGGTGGGTCAAAAGGTCAAAGTCAAGCCAGGTGTAAAATACAGGTGGAACATTGCACTCCTTGTAACTTTAAGGTATAGGGAGGAAATGCAGATTGCGGCACAAATCTAAACGGCTCGACCTAGCTCGGGTGATACGTTGGTGTTGGTATGCATCATGTAGGAAAACCATCACTTGCCGAAATTGCTGGGAGCCACAGGTTCACAAGGTCAATCGGGCACAGGGCGAGATTTTAACATTTTCTGAGGACAATGTCTGACGGAGCATTGCAGAAACCTTTTTGGTTTCAGCGTAGGGCTAGCGTGATTTTGTCACTGGCATTATTGAAAGGAACATGAAATCACTTTCTGTCTGACATGCGAAGAGTACAGTTGTCAGATAACCTTTGAACCCTCAGGCGAGGAGGGTTTAAACATGGATTTTTGACTGTCTGTCTAAAAGGACATTTGACTGCCGGTGAGTTTGCTAGTAGAAGGAATCGTGACTTACATGCCTGGGTGGTATGAGCTACTAATGCTCACAGATGAAATTTCAAAAGCTAAATCTTGTTAAGAAGGTTTATGCTCCTTAAATCGTAAATTCGTATAGGCATCTGTGTGCTGTCAGTATGTTACATGTTACCGTATGCCACTGATGGTACTGCCAGTGCATGTTCTTGGGTTGGTAAGCTGTACTGTGTATTTTGCCTGGTTAAGTGTTACAGGGTCGGAGCTCTCTATTGCAGCCTGTAGGCTTGCTAGGTAATATGGATGAGGACTTACCTTACTTCTTCTTGCAAAATAGTTGTGCTACTTGAACGATGGGACGCTTCATCTTTAATCGACAGACACTTAAAACGTAACACCCATCTCGTCCAGGCAACTTTCATAACGATGCCCATACGAACTTCCTTTGGAGAAGGTTCCTGTACCATCCCTACTGATTCCACTGTTTCTCGCGTGTATGTGAACACTATTGGGGACTAACAGGGCTTTACAGCAATCCCACCACTCTACCAGCAGAGTCACCGCAGTAGACGTTAGATGAGCGGCTGTCGCTCTGCGGGGCACTTGTTTATTGATCTTTTCCATTTTTTTTTTTTCAACAAATTGTATGCACTGTACATGTATATAAAATCTGTCAGCAATACATTATATTACAAGCAAAACAACATTCAACATAAAAGGTATCTCACACCAAGCACACCGCCGGGAGCATGTAGACACCATGCTGACATGGTAAAAAGACCCCTCTCCAAAAAATTAAGGCGGCCCTACCTACCTACCCAAACTTTTCAGCCTGGGTGGTCGGATGTGAGGGCAAACAAATATTTTTTTAATTGTGGCCTTATGTGCACGAATTCACTATTGGTTTGATGCGCAAATGACAAATCTAAGGTTAGGGTTACATATCTATTACATGGTTTTCCTTCCAGATTCTTAACAATCCGCCCATTCTATTTTGTGATGAGCCTACATCGGGCCTGGACTCTTACATGGCAGAAAACATAGTCAGTGTGTTGGGGAGACTAGCAGCAACAAACAGAACAATCATGTGCACAATTCACCAACCTTCATCTCAAGTCTTTCAGATGTTTGATAGGTATTGGTACAAAAAACTTGTCATTATATTAGATACATTGTAAGAGTTTGAAGAAGTTTACTGGGTGGGGGTCGGTAGAGAGATCGAGCTTGTTGGATTGGCCAACTTTGCCGTAGGCCGAGAAGAGGGAACTGGTGCAATGCTGCTGCTGGTTACTGCTGACTGTTTAAGGTTTGCAAATTTTTTAAATATATAAATTAAGAAAACGTGCATATAACACTTATATATATTATCAGGAGTAGATAATAGGGGAGAGGAGTGTGACATCAATAAACAAGGGAATTCGTCGGATTTACGTAGCTTAATCATACCTACGATTTACTACGGTAAGCCAACCAATTGAGCTCAAATCGTACACAGCAGTACATATCGGCCTGAGCTCGAGTGCGAAATGCGTTTCCTCGTATACACTGCAATCCGGGAGATATAGACTAAAACGTACGACACGATTTTCCCATTCTGTAGCCAGCAAAAATCTTTGTCGTTCAGAGACGAATTTGAAACAGAAGGCAAGCTTACGTAACGCTGGCTATCGCTAACCTGCGGCGCGCAATGCTGGCTAGCGCCGCTGGGAGATGACGGCCGACGCTGCTCGATACGGATTTAGCGTGCTTGTGCGTGTATGCGGCATGTCAGCTGTATGCCGGCATGCCGGTAGTGTTAGCGTGTACCGGGCGCAAAGGTTATCTCGGCCGAGTGTTGCGGTTGTGAGTGGTGAGGTGAGTCGTGCCCAGGTGAGCCACATTGCCCCGCCGAGTTAAGCAATATAGTGCGTTAGGTAGCTGCCTTTTGCTTTCAAAATGTTCTGCTGAACGCATAGCATTTGCTGGGCGACAGAATGGAAAATTGTGTCGTACGTTTTAGGTCTATATCTCGGATTGGCAGGTGTATACGAGGAACCATTTCGCCACCGAGTGCTAGGCGAATATACTGTGTACGATTGGTGTAGCTCAAGTCGGTTGCGTTACGCGAGGCGCGGATTTAGATGGAGCGGCACATCCGGCCCTGTTGCCCCCTTTTTAAACAAAACGAATAAAAAACTAATACATTATTAAAAAAATTAAAAAATTAAAAAATTAAAAAATTTTAAAAATTTTTTATTCTCACATTTCAATGTTCGCTAAATTAACGGTTACAAGATGGAGTTCCAGTCGAGAAGGAACTGGAGCAGGTCGAGTGACCCATTTTCGATGTTTAACATAACAATTCAAATTTTGTCAGGCTTCTTCTGAATTTCCTGCCAAAGAAAAACATTCTCAGAGTCATTATAAGAACTTTGATTGTCTTACATTGTTAGAGATATATTTCTCTGGCCTGCAACTGTTATATGTCATATGTATGTAAACCGGCAGTTCATCATTAGGAAGAAAGTTGACTAATTTTATTTTGCTTCTGTAATGAAAACATACTCATACTGTAATACAAACATTCTATTCAAGTTGAAATATATTCGAAGTTATTACAAATTTGTATTTTTGTGTTGGAAATGCCCATATTTTCTCCTAGCCTAGCTCCAATAGTTATTTGATATGTGAATGTGCTTCATGTAATACCACCATGATCATTGTCATTAACATATAATAAGGTTTAAAAAAATTTCCAGTGTAATATAATTTCTAGTACATTTGACGGTCTTGCCTCCCCCCCCCCCCGCCCCATGGACGAAAGGTCTGCCGTCACGCCCACTATCAAATTTAACACATAAATGCTTGCTGCAGATATGCAGTTACAAATACCCTCACAGTAGTGCACCAGATTGCCCACGCAGAGCAGAGTAACCCCCTCCCATCTACCCTCCCCCAGGGCGTGCTACAGGGGGGGCGGGGTCCAGGAAGTTCCGGACTCTCCTGCTCGCACAGAAAAGCGCTTCTGAGGGCGTTTGTGTGTGTATTTGGCGAGAGAAGATGGATGCTGTGTTGGTGTCTCTGCCTCGGGACCTCTCCTTCGCGTGCCTCGCCAAGTACTGGGTTACCGCTAGACCCCCCCCCCCCTGCCGCTCCCAATCCTGTACTTCGCCCCTGCCCCCCCTCACTTCGCTCTTCGGCTCAGGCTTTGGTCGCTCCGATGATCTCGCCGTCTATCATCCCCCACATTTCCACTGACATAAATTGCTCATTTGGTGCCCCTCTTTTTGAAAATTCTTGGATCCGGCGCCCTGGCGTTACGCTAGTACACCTAGGTATTTTAAGGCTAGAAAGTGACCGAATTTCCCTTGGTTATTATGTCACACTCCTTCCCTATTATCTACTCCTGAGATTAAATTATTATATTATTATTATTTTATATTAAATTATAAGAATAAACCAAATATTAAAGCATATTTTATTTATTCAAAAACTATAGCGTGTGTACAAATGAATCTAATACTTGATCTGTTTTCACTCCAGTGTTCTCTTCATAACAGAAGGTAGGACAGCATTTCTTGGTTCAAGGAAGGAGGCATTGTCATTTTTCCATAGGTAAGTAGTTGAGTGAACCATGGAACCAATGTCTTGCTCGTTTGCCAATAAATACTCTTCTAGGGACTAAATACCATATTGCAATTAAAAAACATGGTCTTGCATAATTACCAAGAGAGTTGCATTAAAAGTTAAGTAAGTATTGAATTGAAATACTTGCATGTTAATGTCTAAATCGTAATCTATATGCTTTCAGCCAAGGTTACCCATGTCCGTCAGATTATAATCCAGCCGATTTCTTCATTCATAACCTGTCAATTCGTCCAGGCAAAGAGGATGGCTGCAAAGAAAGCACCAGAGTCAGTTTTACACTACTGTATTCACAGAAATAAAAGCATTACATACTAGCTGGATATATGTAGATGTATATATATTGCCTTTAATAATGCATTCTCAAGCAATGCATGCAAACCATATCAGCATAATAGTTATATTGGTTTCAGTTTTGCAGCTAGAATGCTTTGGCTTGAAATAAAAATACCAATAATTGGTAATAAATTGAAGCACCCTGTATCAGCCACTTGGTAATGTGCTGTGTGTTTATCCAGCCACCGAGCGGTTATTAATTATCATTGGTTCCTAATTACAGTATATCTGCAATGCATTCGAGGCAAGTGAACTCAACGAGAGGATTATGAATCAGATTTCCAATGCAGAGTTCCGAGGAGATAACTATTCTATGGCAGAGGTAAGTAGAGCCATTAACAGTTGGCAGCTTGCAGGCAATGTTACAGTTCAGTACATAAAGCAGGTAGCTGCTACTTCGCGTGGGCCCTTCCCATCACAGCCGAGTGATGAGAGGTTAGTATAACTGCATAATATTAGTTTGGCGCTAGATATGTGGGTGTTCAGGAATCTGTATTAATTTGCATGTCTACATAGATATATATTATAATGTATATCTCCCATACCACTGCCATTTTTTGCACTTCTCAATGTCTTGGGAATGCAAATGTTGCCAGAATATTGATAATTTGGTGCCCACACACTGGCCATGGTAGCCATGCACCAACACCCATGCAATGACTGCATGTGGTAGTTAATCTGCATGCTCTCATATCACAGTGCTTTGGCTCATCTGGTGTTAATGCATTGCCTCACATTATCATATCTCATAATTCAGGTACAAGATGAATTCCTGGCCAAGAGCCGAAGGTAACCATGTTAGAATTAATACAGAAGTGGATTTAATAGTAATTGCACATATTACAAAAACTTAATTAGGGCAGCTGTAACTGTATTTATAACATAATCATTCTATTTTTAATTGATGTTTTTCATTTTATAACTTGGAAATATTTCGATGTTTTAGTTGGGTCAGTGTGAAATTCTAGCATGCCACTAATATGAAATACCTCTCTGCAATGATAATTACATAGTCAAAATGGTATTAATTATATTGTACTCACTATGTGAACTATGATATATGTTGAATTTATTCACTTACATAAAAATGTTGTTTGTGCAGGTATAAGGCAGGGTGGTGTAGACAACTCTCATTGCTACTGTGGAGGTCTTGCAGCACACATTTACGGAACAAATACCGCTGGATAATCAACATATGCCAAAGAATAGTAAGCATGCATCAAATTTCTCGCCAGTTCTTGCAGCAAAATTCATAGATATACCTACTCAGTACTGTGAGCTTGTCTATGTTGTAAAAATTCGCTACAACTTATTTGTATTGCTAATTTCATTATATTTCTTTGGCAAATCTAAACTAATGTACTCGATCCTCTCATGAAAGTAGCACCACAGGATGTTTACACATCCGGGACACAGCCGAGCAAACGCTGTTGTAATTTATTTTCGATGTTTTTTTCGTACAAAATTGTGAAATTTCTTATAATGTTATCTACATTACTTATGCAATCAGCAAACAAATATAGTGTTTTCTTTCCATGAACTATTTGCGCTAGCGTAGGCCTACTGTTAGCGTTCTCGCGGTCGCTTCACTTAACAACAATTTATGTGTATCTATCTATATATGCCAAAACTTTCTCCGAGAAAGTTTTCACAATGCACATTTCGGAGCACATTTCTGGCTCAATGAGAATATTTCGTGATGTTTTCATACTGCAAGTATGCTCACAGTAGGTGTATTTAGGCATTTTGTTGCGAGGATTATCCACATTAATTATCGATTTTGCATTTCCATTATTCTCGGAAAAATAATAAATATGTGAGTGGTAGTGAAGCTCATAGGGTCTATGTCCCCCAGGGTACTGCCGGAACGTACCCTGGTAACTATTTGATATAGTTAGGGTTAGGGAGTAGGCGTAGGCGACTCCTTAGACTCGTTAGTGGAGTAGGCGAGATACGGTCCGGCATATTAGATAGTACCGTACCCAGGGTACGTTCTGACAGTACCCTGGGGGACATAGATCCTCTCAGCGGTAGTGAAGCCACTTCTAGAAGCTAGCTGAACATATTACCAAAGTAATTAACAGACCGATTCAAAATCTTTTTCTTATGAATCCTGTCATTTTACATTCATATCAGATCGTAGTAAATGGTTTCACGTTAGGGTTAACGTTAAGTAATACAGCGTACATCTTTGACGTGATTGATGTATAGTGAAATTCTGAAAGTCATGACAGCAGTGCCAGGCACCGTCCATTCAAAAAGCATATACACTGATAATCCGGTGTAACACAGGCAGTTGGGTCCAAAATTTTGGTACTTATTATATTAAATTTATATATTTTGATGTAGTAGACAGGGTACTAAGTAGCCACATGGAAATATCTTGGAATTTTAAATATGTGCTTAAAATTCTGTTGAATTTTAAAATGTGTAGATTTTCTTCTAAGACGAAAAAAGGGGTGTCAACATTTTCATAGTTGATTGGGGGTAAACCCATTAACTGAGTTACATGCGATTCTGCAGATGTGTTTTATCTGGTAGATAGTATATAACTACAAATACATTGATTTCACAGATGGTGGCTATTGTACTTGGCTTGCTGTATCTACAAATAGCAAGCACTATCAACCAGACATCTCTGAGTGGAATCACTGGCTTACTATTCTTGATCGTTGTAGAGACTTGTTTCTCGAGCATGTGGGGTTTAATGCTGGTAAGTTGATTGCATTGACAGTTAAACCAGGAAATATCTTCCTGAAATCTTGATTAGATATAAAGGTTATCTCTAAAGGATTATTACAAAAAAATTGCGCATATTATATGATGAGTATCCTAATTTTACAAAGTAGGAGCAATTATAATTTGTCCTATATTTGTATGTATGTGTGCGTGCGTGCTTATCTCTCTCTCTCTCTCTCTCTCTCTCTCTCTCTCTCTCTTCGTGCATCTCATCTTCTCTCTCTCCCGTCATTTTTATAGTTGTATTTCCTGATTTGGCAGCATATTGTTATTGTTTTAAAGTCATGCAGTAACATACAGAAGATGACACGATAAATTATGTATGCTAGTGTTTACAAATACCTAATGAATATTTTCTGTATTTAAGTCTATTCCAGTGGAGACACCTATATTCTTCCGAGAATACAAAAACGGCATGTATGGTGCTGCCCCATACTTCATCTCCAAGGTTGCATCTAATGTGAGTCGCTATGTTGCTTTACTAACCATGCTCTGCATGTAATTTTTCTTACATACATAA
Source organism: Priapulus caudatus (assembly GCF_000485595.1). Classification (NCBI taxonomy): domain Eukaryota; kingdom Metazoa; phylum Priapulida; class Priapulimorpha; order Priapulimorphida; family Priapulidae; genus Priapulus; species Priapulus caudatus. Next base: position 141,424 of record NW_014577300.1, on the reverse strand, counting down.
GACATGTTCAATTCCTAAATGACCATTGATTTCTTCTTTGTGTTAGTCTTCAGATAATGCCAACATAACTATATTTACAAGTAATGATCTTATTTTTGTAAATAGTATATAATAGCGATCAAAAACTATAATTAAAAAGATACTCCCAAAATCTCCATAGGCAATCACACTCATAGTAGAACCACTTACCTTTGTGAGTATCCTGTACTGGATGTCTGGACTGTATGCTTCCTGGGATGCCTACTTTACAGCCCTGGGTGTCTGCGTCCTCGCATCATTTGTCTCGGGCATGTTTGGTAAGCATATAAGTGATAGACCATGAATATAGGATTGCCGAACAATAATAATATTAATAATAATAGTAAGAATAATTTCATTTTTTATTTATTTATATACATATTGCACACATGCACTCCCATACACACATGCAAAAATCCAGTATATGTATGTTCATCATAAGGGATAATCACAGGTAAAGGCATTACAATTTAACACTAAAAATGTGGGACAAATAAAACAGGTTAAATCTGAGGGGATTTTCTGTTGTTACCATCATTGATCTGTTTGAAATTTATTGCTTGCATTTTTAGCTCATCTGACATAGTCAGATGCAGCTTGTAGAATCGCATGAGCATGCGTCCGTGCGTCCGTCCGGCCGTCCGGTCCGTCACACAGTTGTTGGCACAAATCTTAAACCCGCTTGAGGGCCTGATGTACGGTCACGATGGATTCGGGACGTCTGCGGAGCGGGGATCGTCAAAACGAGTTGGGATGTCGATAGCTGGCGGGTCAAAGGGCAAGTCAAGAGGTGTAAAAAGAAGGGGCGAACATTCCCTCCTTAACTTAAGGTATACGCGGGAGAACATGAGAATTGCGGCCACAATTTGCTAAACGGCTCGACCGGGTAGGTCGTCGATAGTCGGCTGTATAGCATCCATGTAGAGGAAAAAGCCATCACTGTGCCGAGGCACAATGGATGGGTCTTAGGCGAGGAGTTTCAGAAGGTCAATGGGGGCACAGGGGAGATTGTAGACATTTTTTTAGGACAACTGGCTGACGGCAGCGATTGAAAACTTTTTTTGTGTTCGAAGCGGTGACTTAGGATTGTCTTATGGCTTTAGTTGAGAAGGACATGAATGTACTTTTTGCTGCAATGCGAGAGTCAAAGTGTCGGATAACCTGTTTGACCCTCAGAGGAGCGGGTTAAACGATAGGAATTTGTTAGCTGTTAGCAAAGAATTTTACTGCGCGGTTTTGCTAGTAGAAATCGTATACATGCCGGAGGCTATGACGGGCTATATGCTCACAGTGACATTTTTCAAGCTAAATTTTGGTTGAAGAAGGCTTTAGGCTCTTTAAAAAATTTTGTCGCTATAATTTTCGTATTGGCATTCTGTACTGTTCAGGTGTGTTATGTAACGTATGCCAGACTTGCCAGTGGCCACTGGCCGGGATGTGGTGGTGGGGATCAGTACTGTGTAGTTGGGGCCTGGTTAATTAGGTTACGAGTGTGGCAGCTCTCGTATTTCAGCCTGTAGGCGGGTTGCGTAGGTAAATGATGAGTGGCTTCCCGTATTCTGTCTTTGAAATAGTTGTTGCCTACTACGTATGATGGGGGAGCTTCCTGCTTTCTCTTAAGACACTTAAACGTACGCCGCCATCTCGTGGACCAAGACTTTTACATACAGGATCCGCAACAGAACATTCCCATTGAGAATGGCATCCTGATACCATCCCTGTGCCCTATTCCGACCTTGTTTCGAGCGCGTAGGTGAACACATTTGGGACACAAGGGTTTACTAGGAATCCCACCACTTCACCACAGAGTCACCGCAGTAGACATTAGATGAGCGCTGTCGCTGCGCGGCACTTGTTGAGTAGAACCGATTTCTTTTGAAAGATATCCCTGGTGGTGTGGTGCCTGCTGGCACCGACCTTTCTAATGGCTGATTTACTACCCCGTCAAAAATAAGGATTATGTGTTGTATGCTTATATTAACATATTTAAACATTGTTCTGCATGAAATGAATACGTTCTATGTAAACAAAATCACACATTTTCTGCTACTACAGACAAAATTGTGTTAAAAAGCGATTTGTTGTTAAATTGGAATTTTACGCATTTACTCATTCATTATGTACAGCAATGAAAGAAATAATAGACTATTGACATGCCAGACAGGGTGTTTTGAATATCTATGTGTGTGCTTGTAGGTGTGTGCGTGCGTGCATGTGTGCGGGCGTTCATGCGGGCGTGCGTGCGTGCACGCATGTGTTCGGGTGTGCGAGCGTATGTGTCTCTGTGTTTTGTTATCATTGCAATTATTCGGTTGCTGTATTTCTTTTTATAATTTCTAGGTTTCCTGTTTTCTGCAATATCATCAAATATAACGGCTTTGACAACAATGATGGGCCTTGTAAACGTCACCCTGCTTTTGTTCTCTGGACTTTTCGTGCAGATGACGTAAGTTCATTAGTTGATTCCAAGTTCGTTTATAGATTCCTGTAGATTATCAGTTTATCAAGTATAGACATATAAAACAATGGAATCTAACAAATAACAGAATATAAAGTTTATAATAGTATTTAGAAAAATTATTATTATAAAATTTCCATGCTGTTATCTCTGCTTGCTCAATTAATCTAAATTTTCACGTAAGCACATTCCTACGAATACATACTCGTGTAGACAAGTACGTAAACGGACTCTAAGAGGTACACTGTTTACTTGCAGAACATTTCCAAAAGCTGTGAGCTGGGTGCAAGAGGTTTCTTGGTTTCGTTTGGCTAGTGAAGCTCTCCTTATAAACCAGTGGACCCGAATCGACTACATTGGTGCATTTTAAGATAGCACATATTGAGTAAAACCTTACGTATAGGTTTTGAGTTTCAGTTATTTGTTCTCTATACGATCACTTAACGATCGGCAGACATGTACAGTCAAACATGTTAGCGATCGACCCTTCTATGAAATGGACACCTGTCTATGAAGGGCACTTTTGGGGTTTTCCTTGAGGGACTATTATGTACAGAATAAATTATATATTTTAAAGGGAGTGAATGTTTAATTGCATAATTCAGAATAGAGTGAATATTTCATAGTTCACGTTTCAGAGTTATTTTACCTCTTTATCTCTGTTTTTGGTTCTGACTGATAGATTTTGTTGAAACCTCTTTTTTTCTTTATATAGAATGTGAATACGAGTCTCTACCATGTAAGCAAAACGGTTTGGATGTCCTCGAGCAATACAGCTTCAAGCCGGTAAGAATAATGGTAGGATTTAGTACTAGCTCTCTAAAGAACTACAGACAGGCTTTCTCTAGATTTTAATTATGGGGCCCACCATGATTATAGATTTGGCTCCTGTCGTATTGGGTGACAGTTGTCTAACTTCGTACTAGATTCATATTGTCTATTTTTGAGCTCACTGGACATCGTTACAGTAATGATGCTATTGCTCAATATTGCGGTCGTCTTCCGTTTGTCGACGTATCCGTACTGATGCCCGAGTCAGACATCGTTGGCTACATGCGTCAAAGCGCAGATTATAAGTCGGAACGTTTGACCAATGTTTGAAAGTTGGGCGTTTAGGGTTGTACTGCTATTGTCTGCATAGGTTGAACGACTATTTTGGAGCACGCCAGTCGACGTACTTTCGGCCCGGCAATTTATTTGGGCAAAAATTGGAATGGCATTTCAGTTCAGGGTTCGAACGGATTTGTATTTTTGGACATGTGAATGATAAGGGCTAAGGGTTTTGATGTATAAAAAAAAAGGATTATGCAATTAGTTTTTCAGTAGGATTTTGCATTAAGTAGTATGGCTATTATATTGAGCACAACGGAGTCTGGTGAGGGGTGCAGCTGTGGTGCATGTTTAGATATTTCGGGTGACAGAATAGTTCTTTGGAATGAAAATTGGTGGATTTGCTCTGCCCTGCGGATGTAAAACGTCTATATTAGAGGTAATGTTTGAACAAAAGGCATGGGCGGAAGCGGCATAAGGGTATGGTTATTTCAAGAACGCGCAAGGCTAGAGAAACATCAAAGCGGCATAGTGCGCAATGTACTGGTCACAAATGTGTGGATTATTTTGGTTTGATAAAATTAGTGTATTGCGATATACAGATAGGGGCAACCATGTGCTAACCGCTAGAAACTCATACGGAGTAAACGAGTTTCCATGAACAATTAACCTTTGAGAGAAGGAAGTTGTGTGTTAGATAGGGGCGAGGGGCAATGGACATTGTCACGGTGGTTATAGAGTACGGTGGAGGTAGCCGTATACTGCTGCAGATTACACGTGGTGACGCATGGGACGCTCCGCTTTTAGGGCAGGCCTAAATCTGAATATTATGAAAACTATACAATTGGCGGAATATTTAGGTGTCGCCGATCATGCCACATCTCAGATTGTGTCCATTACAGTTTGATTTCAGCAATGAAGCAAAGATGTATGTTATCAGAGAGAGTATTAAGTGGGAGTTTCGCCGAGTAGGATATGATTAAGTTTCTATAAGGTGGTACGGTTGTTACGTCGGGATGGTTTGTTCAATTAAATGAATGTTTGTCGGAATCTGCGAAATTTTGGTAGGTTTTTGGTTGAGTACGTTACGAGTGGATCAGTTGCACGTTTCATGTGTTTTATGTTGGTTCTGTTGGTCTGCTTGGGTACGTTAGATTGTGCATAGATTGCCCTTTATTTTTCATGTCAGCATGGTCCTTGTATGTTTATTAATTACTAATGTTAGCTGATAACTAACAGTGACTTGACGATTACTAATTATTCTTTCTCGCTTAGTTGGCGTATTAGCTCTGCTGTCTGTAGGATATGGGGTTTCTCTGAGCGTGGGACGGAGAGATGGGATGTCGGGATGGTAGAGCGGTCGGCCGCTGTAAATGCAAACTCTTGATACTTTCATTCTCGTTTGCTGACTGGGTAGCGGGGGTGTGATGGTCGTATTATGCTAGTACATATTTGGCAAGAGCGCCCTAGTTTAATCACTTGCCTACTGAGTACATTAGAGATCAGAATGGGTGCTCAGTTGTATTTCATGTGGGCATATCCGATACTATCTAGACATGATGTGGTGTGTTAAAATCTGTGTTTCTTACTGGCGATGTTCCTTCTTGTCATTCAGGCTAGTCGCGCATGTTGATAATAATATATTGAGGTATGTTAATACGGCATTGACCGCAGTTTTGGGCGTTGTTTACGTTATGTATGACTAACTGATGTTGCTTGGGGCAACACAACAGAGTGAGTGTGTACAAGCACTTCATATTGGGTCGAAAACCTCATTGTGAATTATGGCCTCTGGTACTAACATGATGTCACTATGATAGGTGACCAAGACGGGCTGCTGAAGTGAGCGATACAGGGTGTGTGCGTGGGTGTGCATTCGTCGTCCTGAGAATATGTCTTATAGTTTCTGATATGATCTAAAATAAATAACGAGGGATCCGTCGCAAACGGTAGTTTCTTTATATTATAGTGTTGTTATATGCTTACAAGAGTAGATATAGAGACTTATTAGTGTTACTTTGATAGTGCAAGCAGAAAGTATTCTATTTTTTTGCCAAACTTATCAATCAATCAGTATTTAAGTAAAGCGGTATCGTTACTTTACTCTAGGTATCTAGGGTGACAGTGGGCCTAGGATTTTCAGTTAATTTAGGTTAATACCTGCGTATAAGTTAAACAAGCTGGTGCGAGGATTGTCATTTCACCATTATAGACATTGACTGCGTTGGTGCAAACCACTTTTTCAGCTAAGGCTCGCTACGTAGAGAGCCGAATGAATATGTTCGGTTGAAAATTTAGTTAATATATTGCATTTGGGGATTCCGGGCCGCGCCGGGCCTCTTGATTCACATCGCATAATAAATTCCGGATCAAATGTTATCATTGGGAGCGCGCGTTTCTAAAGTGTGTCGTGAGGACAAGCTGGTCGAAGGTGGTTGTAATAGAGATAGTATTATACCCTATTAATTAGGTATTTGTAACAATATGTGTATGGTTTAGATGACTTGGTATATTATCAGGTAACGTGTAACGAGTTCGTTGCTGTGATTATCTAAAATCTATATCGTAGGATATGACGATTATTTTATTCCCTTTTAAATGTCTGCCCATGTCTCGCCGTTTCTCCTCCGGTGGCAATCAATGACGATTTATAGTTGAGGGTTTTATACTGCAATGGTCCGTTAAGCCTATCTTTTATGATTTGGGGGGGTTTCGTTTTTCAATGTTGGGATTTGCTAGACAGGGGGTGCTGTCACAGGATTTGGCTTGTTATCCAGGGCGGGGGGGTGGTGTATAACCGTAATCCGAAAGTTTCGAGGATGCGAGAGGGGGGGTGTGGGGGTGGGAGCCCGCCGCCTCAGCGTGACGCATTTTTAATGTGTCGCCCCTCCATAGATAGGAGGTTGCTTTATATTTATGACTCTTGACTTGTTGACCTGAGCTGCAGCGAACACGGGGGGTCGGACTGACTGGAACGGCCATGGTACACGCACCGGTGTTCGGGAGCGGCGAAGATGTGTGATATCGTTCAGAAACAATGAAATATAGAGCCGTTGGCCAAGTGTAATGTAATGCAAGACAGATAAGCATTTAGTTTGGCATTTTGTATTGGCTGAGAGTCATGGGAAGGTTGCACAAAACACCACCGCCGGCACACACACACACGGCGCAAACCACCACACACGCAACGCACGGCACACACACATACAACAGCCACGAAAACAAACACGGGGGTGTAGATGTAGTTACCATGGTTAAGAGGGTATCGTGGAAGCCCGGTTAGAGTGGTTATGTTTGTGGAGAGTAGCGGATACACGAAAAGATGTAGGAAGAGAATTCTGGTTGTTGATGGGCTCTGCCTCGGCACTGAAACCAAGTGAGACTATATTATAGTTATAGTGATTATAGGTTTAGAGAGTGGTTAGTCTGACCCTCTTCCGTGTTGTTGTGTCACTTGTTATTATCCTCCTCGTCAACGATGAGTCGACTTGATTGTACGATTGTATTACATTAAAAATATGCGGCTTATAATGCGATTCGAACGGCGTGGAGAATTCGGATCTTTGCATGTTTTTGCAAAAAACGATGCGATATTGGTGGATGTATATTGATACCACTGGAAAGGATGGCAGGCTCAGGAATAGGGGGGGCAACTTGCTCGAATCTGGAAGCATGAGTTTGGCGGCAGGGTTTCGTATGCTGATAGAACATTTTCCGAATCTCTCACTTCGTCGTAGTACTGTTGGAGACAAGAAATTTTTTTAAGGGCGATATCTGCTGCGTTGTTAATGTGCTTATGAATATAATGTTGGTGAGTAGAACTGTTATTGTTAGAGGCTATTATAGTATATATGTATGCATGTGATAATATTAATGATGTTAAGTTAGTGGTTTTACACGAGGGTGCAGTACCAGCAGTATGGGCAATGATAATTGTTCTACGGTGGGGATAATCTTATTAGCACTCGATATAAACGATTACCATGATACACTCTCTCTCTCAATATTTCTTTTATTTTGTTATCAATTTAGATGATCGTAGAAATTTCTAATATGTATGTAATTAATTGTTGCTAGCAGGTGGTGTAAACTATGATAAGCTTTGATGTACTTGTATCACTCAAAACTACTGTATCACACATATGTATGTATCACCTCCCGAAATGTTTATTATTTTATCCGCAGACCGTCGCTATTGCATTCAATAGATTTTTTTCCGCGTGGGACAAATGTCTCAGTGAATTACTGAAGTAAGTTTAATATAATCATATAATAATAATAATAATATATAATAGGATATAAACATTGCCAGGTTATTTTGTGACCTTTCATGGTGCGTAGGTGGTGTGGCTTATGTGTGCGTGTACAGTTGGCGGTGATAGATAGTAAGTCGCATCTGTGTTCTTATCTTTCGCTGCGGTAGTATCGCCGACGTAAGCATGGAAAAATTTTCCAGGATAAGTGGCCGTATGTTGTCGGTGCGTGGCGAAGCAGTGTTTCACCCGCCGAGTTAAAATGTGAGTTGTACGCTTTATAAGATCACGTTGTGCCGTGTGTCTTTGTTGATATGTGTGTGGTACGTGATGGTGCTAACGTGCTCGTGCGCGAGTTCAGTGTCCGTGCGTGCGTACGTATGTGTGTACGTGCGTGCGTGCATGAAATAATACGTGCTCGTATACTAGTCTGCTTTCACAAAGTTACCAGTACAGGCGGTACAGGTTACAGTGAGTTATTTGCGTACGAGTGTCACGGGATGGCGTCACTGTGCAGTACATTCGTAGAATGGTTTATTCGTAAATATACTTTAGTATTTTACTATTTATATCTATGTTGGAACGTTGGGACAGTTGAAACCGTCATTTTGAAGTGTAAATCCAGGACGATTGCATAATAAGAATGTGTTCAATCTGGTTATCGGGTTGTCTCTTGACGTGGTCCTGCCACTGCCACTGGATGTTACTGTTTCAGTGTGTGTCAGTATTGTCAGTATCTGTGTTACTGTACGGTGGCGGCACAGTTTGTGTGACATGTGACGTCATCATTTACTGTGATCTTGTCGCGGATACAAATCTCGAGCAGGTAAGCCAGCTAGGCAAAATATATTACAGTCTGTAGATCTAATATAATAATAATTCACATAAAATGTGACGCTATTGATCTTTGGCATTTTAGACATCAGCCTGGTGATCAGGTGTAACAGTACGGTAAAGTGCATTATGATCAAAATATTTGCTATGCTGCTTTCGTCCGCAAGCGGCAGTTAATAAACACGGTCTATATAGCTCTAGTACTATAGCCCGCTTACATTGACAGCGGCAGTCAATGTAAGCGGGCTATAGTACTAAAGCTACGGGCTATACTACTACTAGTAGTAGTACTAGCAGGAGTAAGATAATATAGGATCCTATATTATCTTACTCCTGCTACTAGGACTATAAGCCTAACCCTAACCATATCAGATACTGAGATAGTTACCAGGGTACGTTCCGGCAGTACGCTGGGGGACATGCATATATTTCTGTGTATCATCAACTGATGCACAGGCACTTGAAGCGTTTCAACTGTAAACACACGCCGCCGCCATTGCGCGCACACTGACACATAAATATATAGTCACACTATATATACTGTCATATATACTATATATACTATATATATAAACTGACACTATATATTTATGTGTCAGTGTGCGCGCAATGGCGGCGGCGTGTGTTTACAGTTGAAATGCTTCAAGTGCCTGTGAACTGATGCACAGACTTTCCGTATATCAAGGAATGATGCAAAAACACTAACCCTAACCCTAACCCTAACCCTAACCCTAACACACTTTGTGATACCTAAGGTTATACTTTAATACTTTATGACTTAGTGTTGTTAGGGTTAGCCGGTTTTTGCATCATTCCTTGATATACGGAAAGTCTGTGCATCCGTTGATGATACACAGAAATCTGTGCATCACTTCGTGATACCTAAGGTGCCTAAAGTGGATTTGCACCTCCTGGTACTATCTAATAATAATATGCCGGACCGTACCTCGCCTACTCCACTAACGAGTCTACGGAGTCGCCTACGCCTACTTCGTAACCCTAACCCTAACCATATCAGATAGTTACCAGGGTACGTTCCGGCAGTACCCTGGGGGGGGGGGACATAGACCCTATGAGCAGTAGTAGTAGTAGTACTAGTAGTAGTACGTAGTAGTACTATTACTATTAGCGCCTAGAGCTAGAGCTACTAGGCTATTGACTACTGTTGAGTGTTGTACATTTATACTCATAATACCAGGCAGTGGCATATTATAAGCACTTCATTTTCGCAATGTGCAACATGTGGAAATGTGCAAATGTGGAGACCTATATTATATCCTTGGGCGTGATCGAACTTATTCGTGAAAATAACGCGTGAAGTTCACGGTAACACATATTGATCCCATTGTTTTAGTCTAGCATGATGATTTAAAAGCAGGGTCATTTTAGCAAGAAATGTGGAGGTGGCATAGTTTATTAGGTAGTTTGTGTGCGTGATGTAACACATTACCCGAACAACTTTTTCATTGTTTCTGACTGTGCAACATTGAAGTTCAAATAAATACTTGCATGCGTCACTTTATTCACATCTCACCTACATCACAAAAAGCTTGCCGTGCATTAATTATAAGCTCATTAGATAACTTGTATCTTGTAAAATAATATCACAGAGTCAAATCTTCTGAATTTCGACAGAACAGAAATAGTAATCTTGCCTTCAATGCCCTGTATGGGCAGCAATGATTTCATTGGTCCGTGGTCCCTCACAGTAATTACAGGAGACAATTGGCATTAACAAGTTTACAATTTATGTTCTGACAAAGTTGGAATGATTTTTATTTTGTGATATTTTTTATAAGATAAATTGAATTTTAAAAGGTGATAATTCGTGAGAAGCATTTTGTGATGTGGATAAGATCAGGATTTGGTTTGCCTGGGATTTCAGAAAGTTCAACACGACTTGGTGTTATTTATAGGCCATGTCGAATGACAGTAATGACGTGTTATAAACGATATTGTTAAGAAAAAATAAAATGGATAAAAATACTAAACATGTGAAATTTTTTATTTCTAATGTAAATAGTATAAATAACACCAAGTCATGTTTAACTTTCTGAAATCCCTGGCAAACCTCGCTAGTTGTTTGCATTGCTTGCGGTAGAGGGCTATTAAAAAGCATTGCCCTTTGTTTCGGTTCACAGTTGTTGAAAATGTGGTATGAATTGCTAAAACTACATTGTACGTTTGGACTGATATCTCCCGATTTGTCATTTTTGTGAGACCAACGATTAGACACAAAATTAGTTTAATGATTAAGGTAAGATTTGAGCTCAAGTTTATTGAGTTAAACACAATAAATCATAGGTAGACTAAGGCAACTAAATGTTGAATTTTGCCGGTTTCAGTCTGTCTTACTCCTATTGATAGACTCCTGGTAAGATGTTAATAAAGTGACATGTTATGTATTACATTGAATTTCAATATTACATGGTCAGAAACCTTGAAAATCTTGTACAAAAATTTGCCACTTGTGTATGGAAAGCCATTTGGCCGTAGAATTGTGACTGATTATAAAAATATCTAGGGCTCAATTTCTAGGTCAATATTTAACCCAGCAATAAGGTATAGTTTGTTGGAATACATATTTCTTATTGTGTGTCTAAGTCACACTCAATTACAACCCACGATTCAGACATAAGTTAACCACAGCAGAGCCACAGACATTTTCATGTAACATTTCAGAGATTGAAATAGTGCTACTATGCTAAATGCCATTAAACTATTCGATATTTGTATTAATTTTATGTGTTTATAGCAGGCTCTGCTCAACTGGACCAGTCGTAGCTCTACCCACGTAGTTTAGTATTGAGAGCGAAGGGCAACACGGTTAGAGCTAGCCCATCTACGGTCTTAATAGGCCTGCATTTATACTGTTAGTGTTACATTTACAATTTGCAATTAATATTACAGGAGGTAATGTTACAGTTAGAAGGTAATATTATAAGGGTAGGTGTGCAGTGTGTGACGACAAACGAGCAACGGTGTGGTGGGACTAGTCGAGTAGTTGAGCAGTGTACAATACAAGAATAACTAGAGCACTCACGGAGAGTGCATACCTCCGCCAGCGATATACGCCATACGACTCATGAACACACGAATAAGCCACGATATACGCCAGCGTACTGACATGTACACGCTGGCTTGCTGCTCGCTCGCTTGTAGCAGCCGCTCGTTGCTGCTGCTCGCTCATATGTACACACTTGCTGGCTCGCTGGGTATCACTGGCTGGCTGGCTGAGCTGGCTGATGCGCTAATATCGATCGCTCGAACACACGAACGCACGAGAGCGAAAACATAACCTCCCCTCCAACTCCGTTGGGCGGAGGTAATTATCAGGACTGAGGAGTACGTGCACTTGAAACTTATTGACTTTATTTAGTATTTAATAGAATGAAATGATCCTAATTGCTGGAATGGCCCAAGCATGTGTGGTCAGAACCAACCAGTCAACTTGAGCCACTGGATTGGTTTTAAATTGTTCTAGAATAAACCTTTCTGTATGTTATGCTTAAATAACCTTCCTCCCCCCATCGCTTTCTACGTACGGGCCCTTGCAATATTGTTTAATGGGGTTTCATGCTTTAGGTGTTATATATGGATTAGGTGTCGTGGTAAGTTTGAGTCACTTACTCTGACCATAACTATGTTAGATCTGTGTTTAGGACCATTGGCACCGACAATTGAAAGTATTTTTATTTCTGATCTTTCATTTCTAGACTCAGAGTTCTGATGCTCTGAAAAGTATCGGGATCACTTATCCGCCATGAGGAAGTCCTGGCCAGCTTCAGCTGTTTTAGCAGCTTAAGAAGCATTTCAACTGCCAAAGTCTAGAACTACCTTCTGATCAGGGCACTTAGCTGCAATTCCACCCTCATGACCCTGACACAACAGGTATGTTTTAGTATAGGGTATTATATGAACCGTATTGGTGAACAAAGATGGTGAGATCTGCTAGTGTTATCATCATGCAAGCAGTTAATTTTAGCAATAAATTTCGCACATGTGCAGCTATATCTTAGAGGCTGGATTGTTAAAATTAAATAATAAACTGGGAAGCAAAGGTCTCCAAATGTTTGAGCAATGATAAGTACAATGTAAGTTATGAAACTGCAATGCATTTTTTGGCCCATTACTTGAATGTGTGTAAACAACATATATAAACAATATCAACTGTGCATGTTCTTTATTATTCTTCTGAGATGGCCGCATGTGTCAATAATGAGGTGAGCCATATGATCTGATTTACTGGTGGGGGGGGGAGGAGGGGGAGGAAGGTCCAGATGTGTTTACACGGGATGATTACATGAGCTGCTAACCAAAACTGTCAGCACTGGGATGTTTCACATATGTGCAGAAGCCAACTAGTAGATTCTTTTTGTTTGGCACACTTCCATGTAATCAGAAGTAGATAATAGGGAACTATGTTCCCTATGTTTCCTAATGTTCCCTAATGTTCCCTATTATCTACTTCTGATGTAATGTAACTAAGGCACTGGGCATGCAAAAGAAGTTAGTTTGCAGATTTACTGCTCAATTGCATCCGAGTTTTAGCGACGGTTAATATTGTGTCGAAGGGCCGCTGCTTTCTCCTCTCAGGTGAAACAATATGCATCAATTTAAAAACCGTGTTAATGGCAAATTGAATGATGCATTGTGGTTTTTGTCTCTCTATCAGAATAACTAAATAAAATGTTTAGGGAAAAAAATCTGTTCTTATCTCAAGTGGAACTCGATTCGCCCGTTATATCACCTTTGAATCCTACAGTACAGTACTAGTGTTAGTGAGTGTTAGATAGACTATAGTAGTAGACGTATACGGTTTTTGCACACCCTTCCTGCTTAAACCCATCAATTGTGCTTCGCTTGGCAAATATCTACAGTTGTTTGCGTGTGGTGTGAGAGATGCATCAGCCAATGAAGACAACGTTGTTCCCAAGGCAAGCTGTGTGTTTATGAAAGTAGCTAGGGGTATACGCGCTATATGGTGACTGTTTTTAGTGGCAAATGCCTATCTGGGGCTCAACGGGAGGGAAAGGAAGGGAAATGTTTGTTTTAAGGGCCGCATTCGTGTTTTGTTACATGGCGAGGTCAAATCTGAGAAGGCTTAATTGAAGATTGCTTGGTGAGATTGCCGTGCAAGTCTACAAGATAAAAATAATATATTAAATTACTGCAACATGCAGTAATTAACTGCTGCTTTGAATTCGGACTTCTGTTATAAAAATGTCTTCTTGTTCATCTATTGTTTACTGCTTTGGTTTGCTTGCTATTTTTCACTGCTTGGGTTAAATATTTATTTCTTCTAGCTTTTTCAATCTCTGGCAAACATGCATGTTTCAACTTTTACGATTTTCAAACAGTCGAGAAAATTCCAATGCAAATGAGATTTACGAGATGTGTTGGAAACCACCACCCACCACCAATACCACCCACCGTGCCACAAATAGATTAAATAGATTTGTCTAATGTTTTGATTGAACGATTTGACTCTATACTGCTCATTTGAAATAGTGATATAATGAACCAGTATCCACTGCCAGCATTCAGTGACATCTCAGACGTTTTACGCTTTTATAAAAGATGGCACCCTGCAGGGCAGTCAGTCTATAAGATTTGTATTGCAATTGCTTTACCATGGTAAGTGAGTGAAGTGTGGGGAGGTGTGCGCTCACTAGATGAACTAACGCAGAGATATTCATGTGTTTGTATTTTTATCATATTTTGCCACAGCGGGTGTGCAACCTAACTAGGCGTGTGCAAGTGGTAGCCATCCCGTTGCTAATGGTGTTTCACAGGTTATTGTGGTTAAGCAGTTTGTTGCCTGACAGTGCTTAAATTGACGTTTCCTGCCTATTAAAAACAAGTGCCGCGGAGCAACAGCGCTCATCTCACGTCTGCTGCGGTGACTCTGTGGTGGAGTGGTGGGATTCTAGTAAACCCTGTTAGTTCCAAATGTGTTCACATACGCGCCGAAACAGTGGAAGGCACAGGGATGGTATCAGGAACCTTCTCGAAAGAATGTTCGTTGGGATCGTTATGAAAATTGCCACGAGATGGCGTGTACGTTTAAGTGTCTTAAAAGATTAAAGATGGAAGCTCCCATCGTATGTAGTAGCAACAACTATTTGCAAGACAGAATAGGTAAGCACTCATCCATTTACCTACGCAAGCCTACAGGCTGAAATAGAGAGCTGCCACCTGTAACTAATTACGCAGGCAAAAAGACACAGTACTATCACCACCACATGCACTAAGCAGCGAGGCTACTGCCGTTGCATAAGTTGTACACATGTAACACACTGACAGTACAGAATGCCATAGAAATTATACAATTTAAGGGGGTTAAGGAGGGAATGTTCCCCCTTCTTTTACACCTCTTGACCTTTGAACTCTTATACGCCCCAGCTTCGACATTCGCAACTCGTTTTTCGATTATCCCCCACGTCCCCGAATATCGTGACCATACGTCGAGCGGTTAAGATTTGTGCCCACTGTTGACGGACGGACGGACGGACGGACGGACGGCCGGACGCTCATGCGATTCTCACAAGCTGCATCTGACTATGTCAGATGAGCTAAAAACGAATAGCTTGCTAGCAACAGAGGCCCGGCGAGAGAGACGGGAGAGCTCTGAGGAAAGGAAGAGAGGGGGAGAGAGAGAGAATGGACGAAGGAAATGGGAAACAAAGAGGAAAGAAAAAAGTGATAGAGGGAGAAAGGAAAAAAGAAGTGATGGAAGGGGGAACGACAGAGAATTGGGGAGAGGAAGAGGGAGAGGGAGAGGGAGAGAGAGAGAAGAAGAGAGAGAGAAGAGAGAGAAAGAGAGAGAGAGAGAGAGAGAGAGAGAGAGAGAGAGAGAGAGAGGGGGGAGAGAGAGAGAGATGGAGAGGAGAGAGAGAGAGAGAGAGAGAGAGAGAGAGAGAGAGAGGGAGGGAGGGAAAAGAGGGAGGAGGGAGGGAGGGAGGGAGGGAGGGAGGGAGGAGGGAGGGAGGGGGAGGGGAGAGAGAGAGAGAGAGAAGGAGGAGCGCGCGCGACGGAGTGGAAGTAATCATTAATAATATCTTTGGGCATTCCGGCCTGCACAGACGCGATACGCGCCTCGTCTGCTTAGAAACCTGAATTTCGGAGATTCGTTTTCCACACCTGACTCCCCTCAGCCGTGGCTACGAACCACGCTTTTCAGCTTTGCATGAGAAAACGTGCATTATTCATTAGTCGTCATGATGATGTATCCATCCTAGTTAGTTTACACCACGCGACTTACATTCATGTGAAAAGCGTGAGAATAACTGCTGCACAGGCTAACCAACACCTGGCCTACCTTTGTATGGTCGGCAACACGAATGTGTACGAATCTTTTTCTAGGAAATTGAGTGCTTGTGTCAAATATCTCTATTCATGCTAGCGGTTAGAATGTAGTGTACCAATACAGGATAGCTTTCTTCTCCAGGTATTTTGGCCGACTTGCAAGGCTTCAAACCGTGTTCAAATGTCGATATTGGGCTGAATAAACTGCCAACGAAACTGTTAACGTACAGCGAACATGTAAAGGTAAAAGCGTCGAAAGACAGTTGCAATATTTGTTCTAGTGTATCGTAGCCAACGCGGATTTGCGACATGTATAATATTAATTGTGTTGATGGTATGAGCTGCTTTCGTGGTTTTATGATTTTTATATGCATTGATTCAAGTAATATGTTTACTAATTTGGGTTGAACTAAAAGTTGTTTATGCTAGAATGTTAGAATACTGGAAAGGACATATAGACTCATTTTATAGTCGCTAATGAAACCAACGAAATGTGGAATCATTCTAATAAGAGCGAATTTATTGTACGTCACTGATATACACACAAGCGCTGGGTGGAGGAGTAAGGAACACTCAAACCCAACCGAGATCACATGCTAATTTAATATGAAAACCTACACAAGGTGTACACATTATGTAGATCGGAATACTTGGGCTGAAGCTGGGCTAACGCTCCATTAGGAGTGTTCCCAACGTTGATATCATTCATGATTAATGATTATTGATTGATAATCCTAACCCTAACCTAAATGACATTAAACCACAAACCAATATATGACCATGACCATATATATATATATATATGTTATTATGACCATTAATGACATTAAAGTTGGGAACACTCCTAATGGAGTATCACCCTGAAGCGGCTCTACATAATGGTATTGATTTCTGTGGACACTCGGGATTGGCTGCTGCTGTACGTACGCGGCTTACTCATATTCTGTTGAGTGGCTGTATGAATGTAGCACACGCTGCTGGCAATAACTGGCTATATAAGCCTAATTGTTATCCAGCTCTGTGTAAAGCGAAAATTGGACAGGTATGAAGCCATTCTAATAACCCCAAGTCATACTAGGATGCCTGCTGGCCGCATTATGCACTGCGTCTAGGGGTTAGCGCTGAATTTAAACGATGAACATGCAGTTATAAATGCGCATATATATGTCCTAAAAAATAAATTTTACGTATCTGCGTTTTCATGCTCCCTGGAGAGGAAAACGCTGGAATTGACGTTCCTTATATATAGAAACACATTGATCGTATTTGGCATCTGTTGGATTTAATCGGGTTATATATATATATGAATTATGAGTAGGTGGTGATAGACGGGTGGGGTGGTTGGATTTGTTCTAAATACTCTATGGTTGTGGTGGTGGGGAGGTATACAACTACATGCGAGCCTATATAAAGGATAGAACCTATTAGGTAAACAGAATACATGATTGTGGTGTATGGAGAAGGGGGATAGCAGGCCTGTTTATAGAATTGGCTGCCTTGACAAGGAGAATGTAATGCGGTGGTAGTGGGGCTGTAGAAATATTGGCAGGCCTGCATGTTTAGGATAGAACCTGCCTCTCCAAGCAAATTGCCAGCAGATGGCTGTCTTTGCAAACAAACGCAGCATCTTCACCAGCCACCATATCTTGACAGCCTGCTAACGGGTGTCACAGGAGATGCGCGTGGTACACACAACTGCAACCACTTTAGGGGCCGAATGTTCTTAAAAATGTTGGCCAGAGGTTCAAACACAACATATACGTGTTGTATACGGTATATGTATATACGTACGAGTATAGACGGATACTCAGAACGTGATTCTGGGTTGCAGCCTTGCAGGCAGTGTCGGTTCAATTGCCGATGTTAGAGGGTGTGAACTGACTCAACCGTCGCGAAAATTAATTACTGTGCTGACATCATATATCTTACTATAATTTGGCGAATGTTGTATGTATGTATGTATGTATGTATTTATGTATGTTAATGAAAGGCTCCGTCAGTTTGGATCCAAATAGCGCCGAATTCACAGAAGAGATCGATGAATACACGGGACGGGTTCTAAACTATACTCGGTTGAAAACCGTCAAAAAGGCTTAAAAAAGACAAAAAATAACAAAAAGGTAAAGATTTGCCTGAAAATAGGGGGCGCTTATCTTTGCCTTGCAAACAGAAATTTGAATACAGAGATTGTGGTGGGCCCAATATAATCGCTATATTCGCATAGTTTTCGATATTTGAGATGTACAAGTTGAATTTGATCAGAGCAGATATCGGATCGGGGGCTGGTTGTGGCTCACGTATTTCAGATTTCCGGCTACTCAAAGCTGTGCGGGTGTCGTCAACAGCGAGCTGTCAGCTCAACCAGTCCAATGAGATCTATCTAGGCCTATATTCTAACTTTGGAGTCCGTATCATCAACCAGTACATAGCATACAATAAAACAATTGTGTGTGGGTGTGTGTGTGTGGGTGTGTGTGTGCGTGTGCGTGTGTGTGTGTATTTCACTGTGTATACTTGCCAAGCAAATGGTTAATGTGTTACGTGTAAGCATGATTGTACATGTATTTGTATTGACATCTCAACCATAAAAAAAACATGTGCAACAACTAACCTCTCCATATAACACCTTACACATATAAACACTACTGGTAATTAACACATGCATCACAGTCACTAAGCCCGCGCGCGCTGTATGTGTAATTCTCTAACTCTAACAAGAAATAAACTGTTTCTGGTGTCTGCACTGTGTGCGAGCGTGCATATATGTCTTCCTTGGTGTGCGCCTACTCTGAAGCTCCAGTGATTTTGTAAGTAAAGTGCGCCGTAGCATGATGAATGTCGCGAGGCGGTGATGATCTGTTATATAATATAGGAACCTATTTATATGCCTATCACTCTTGGTATATCATCAAGAGCAGATAAAGAAGGCCTTCTTTATCTGCTCTTGATATCATGTCACGGATAACAACAGTGCAATTAAGTCCAGTGCGCGTAACAATATGCTGCGCATAGATGCCAGGCGATAACTCAAGCCACCAATTCTCCCGAAATATACATATAGCTTTGATATTACTAGATCAAGCTGGTAGAACGGACTCAATTATCTTCCAGTAGTCACGCACGAGACTACTGTGTTTGTTTCGTGCCAGATGTTTGCCTTATGCCCGCCAGCCTGACTGCCTGCCTGCCTATTTGCCCGCACCACGTATGCTATCGTTAGTGGTCACGCTTAATCAACGGTGTCCCGGCTATGCTGATCAGGTGTTGACATAGGTCAGCGCGTTTTGTTTGGCCAGTATGTGTGTTTAGTCTACACATGCAGTGCTGGCCCGTCTGTTCTATAGGTTGAGTGCACAGCAAAAAGTCAACCCGGGAGCCTTTGTTAGTCTATATAGTGTATAATTCGGCCGTTTATAAAGCTAAACCTCGTATTAAAGTCGGCTAATTGCGATCAACTGGCTATTGCGTTCGCAAGTGGTGCATTAGTGGGTGGCGTAGCATGATGGAGTGGTAGACAGCCTGGCATGTGTAGTATAGGGGGGCCTGGCTGCACTGCCTCCAGGAGACCACTTGCATTAATGTGCTCGTCTCGGTCTAACCCGACCAGGCTGTGTTACTGACGTCAATACACCGTCAACGGTAACGGTACAACGTCAACGTCAACGTCAAATACAACGTCAACGGTATTCTAACCCTAGCAATACCGTTTCCTGGAGCTAGTCTCGGTCTAGTTTTTCATCTAAGCCAGAAGGAAGATGGCAGATTGCGGTGTGAGAATTCTTAATGGAAAACAAAGGCACTTTCGTTTCGTGGTCTCACGACCTTGCAGTATGAAGAACTGCAGGTGGTCACGGTAGCGAAGTAGTGAAGACGCTCAGCCGCGTGCAAAAAAGCTGTCACGTTTTTCTGCGCGGCTATAGTATGCGATTCTAAACAACACACCCAGTCGTGGCAGTGTTCGCTGGGGTTTCTCTCAACTACAGATGAGGAAATGTGTGGCAGCAGTTGCATATAGTAAGAAGTCTGGACGAGAGCAGAACACCACTTTGTTAATCTCCTTTTTTCATCACCGCGTGTGTTCGGAAGACTTTCAAGGCAGTTGCATGGGCGCAGACAAGACAGTTAGTCTCCCACGCACAGCCTGCCATGAGCTCTCCCACGCAGTTAAAGCTTACCCATTGGTCGTGCAATACACGCTGAACGACAACTCTGTCGGAGGTTTGGTAGCACATAGACCGTCACCAATAGGTCAGCTGCGGCTGTCGCAAGTTGGTTCTCAATGACCTAGCGAGACAGCACATGCAAATTGGCTCAGGCCGATATTGCGTAATGGAAACGCACGACTGATCGCTGTGCGGTTGATCCTTCGTCTGCCAGCCTGGATTAGTTGCGATGCCATCTTCTAGACTGGCTGAGGTCAGCGAAAGGTCTCTGTGGTCTGCATCGTCCCCCCCACACCAACTCTCGCTCGACCATGGGCGGCTTGCAGCTAATGCATCTGTCTTCGCTTTTTGCCCGCGCCGATCGACAGACAGGCCATCGTAATATCGCAGCATGCAGACAATGTGCCGGCCATGTTTCATCTGCGATTCGGGGGCGCTGTGCCTGCGCGAGGCTTAATTCGAGACAGATGACGAAGACGCACGTGGCAGCTTCCTGTCCGATGGTCATTGCCTCGATCCTCCCGGCTTCTTCGCGTGCGGTCACGTTTGGTACACGCAGCTCGGAGATCAGGGATTCTCACTCTCAGTCTGTCGCTACGGCGCCACCCCAGAGGCCGGCTTAATTTTGAACAGTCGAGCCACACCGAGAGAAAGAGAGATATAGAGAGAGAGGGGGAGAGGGAGAGGTCAGTGATGGTGCTGTTGACCATGTGGAGCCGGACGTACTGGACGTCGTCGTGCGTCGTCGTCACCAACAATAAGGTAGGTGTCGTGTCGCGTGCCGAGCGACGGCCGTCCCGTGCCGCCGCGCGTGTTGATCGGAGGCTGCTGAAGCCGATAGTAGCAGCAGCATGGATGACACTTTACGTCATCAATTCGGTATTTCTTCCTGCGGTTGAATTCCGCTGTTTAGCGTCCGAAACTGAAGCGTGGTTGGTTAGTGCTAGCGTTAGTTAGGTTAGCTACGTGTTATGGTTATGATCAGTTAGGTTAGCTACGGGTTATGGTTATGCTCAGTTAGGTTAGCTACGGGTTATGGTTATGCTCAGTTAGGTTAGCTACGGGTTATGGTTATGCTCAGATAGGTTAGGTTTATGGTTGGTTAGGTGTAGCGTTAGTTAGGTTAGCTACGGGTTATGCATATGGTTATGCTCAGTTAGGTTAGCTACGGGTTATTGTTATGCTCAGTTAGGTTAGCTACGGGTTATGGTTATGCTCAGATAGGTTAGGTTTATGGTTGGTTAGGGTGTAGCGTTAGTAGTTAGCTACGGGTTATGCATATGGTTATGCTCAGTTAGGTTAGCTACGGGTTATGGTTATGCTCAGAGTAGGTTAGCGTTTCATTGGTTGGTTAGGTGTAGCGTTAGTTAGGTTAGCTACGGGTTATGCATATGGTTATGCTCAGTTAGGTTAGCTACGGGTTATGGTTATGCTCAGTTAGGTTAGGTTTATGGTTGGTTAGGTGTAGCGTTAGTTAGGTTAGCTACGGGTTATGGTTATGCTCAGTTAGGTTAGCTACGGGTTATGGTTATGCTCAGTTAGGTTAGGTTTATGGTTAGTTAAGGTTAGGGATTAAGTGCAACTAACCGCAACCGCTGGAATTTCAGGCGTTAAAACACAACGAGTAAAAACGCTTACCTATCTTGTTAGGGAAAGCCGGTGAACATGGGGATGATTCTCTCCTTCCCCCAATTAGCACGGCTGGTTTACCGGCTGTGTGCCGTTAGGTTGGATGAGACTTTACGTTATTAGCGTTCATTTGCTGCTACCGGTCGTTCTGTTTAGCAGTCGTCGAAGCTAGATTCCGTGTTTTCAGCGCTAGTTTTGGTTTACGGCCAAGTCTGTCGGAGAAGGAGACGGCTCGCACATTTCGCTTACTAATGCCCTCTTTTCACGGATCGTAAACGCAGCCGTCTTCTTCTGCAGGCGCTTCTCTCTCGATCAGTTACGGCGTAGAAACAAAGGAATAGTGAGTGAGCCGTAGTTTCGGCGGTGAGTTTTTACGTTGAGTGAGAGTAGAGATGCTGCGAATGATGATGGCGGAATAGTCGCTCGAATGCGTAGCGAGAATTTAACGCCATCCGTGCACAGTGTTAAGTGAAACATTGATTATTTCAGTTCCCGGTATTGTTGTTTCGGGCAGTCGTAAACTTCCGTCGGGCGTACATGTATCAAGCACAATATGATGTCGTGTCTAGGTCATCTTCGCATGTATGTGTGCAGCGTCTGTACATGTAAGGTCTTTATCGGTGAGCCATCGCGCATTATTCGCGGCTTTCATGATTCAGCTGCACCATTACTATGGGGATGGATTTATCGCGGTGCGGTTGCCTCGCCGGTTTCAATGCGTCTGAGCATACACGAGTTACACGGTAGCGCTAGTGCGTTTTAGATGGTTGCATTTTGTACTTTTCGCCTTTCGCTAAAGAATTATTTATAAGTATCTCGTCACATATCAATCATGCACTATATGAAGTTGCTAGCTGTTTCACGTGCCAGCGTTTTAACAAAATTGTTAAAAAACATGCTCCAATCCTGTATGGATGCTGTTGTTATGGGAGAGAGTGTGAACCACATAAAACTAGGCAGCATATAGGTAGCGGAAGACCGTCGAATATTTTGACATCTCGCACAGAAAACGCGAATCGGTCACTAAAACATGTCTCTGTGTTTGCCTGAAGTTTTGTTTAGGTTCAAGTAGATAATGATACAATTGCAACACGAGGAGAGTAATAATCGTGAGAGCTTATATAAACACCTCACATCACAATCAACGACTCGCACATGTGGGCTTGGTAATTTATTAGGAAACCGCTAGTAACTATGTGCTTTAATTTACATTAATACATAATTACATAAGTTATATATTATAATAACGCTTCGGTAGCGTAAATACTGCTATAGGCTACAGAAGTGGGGCAGTCAGGGGCGAGTGCGTGGAAACATTAGATGCGGGCTGGCTGGTGATATCACACATGTGGTGAGCAGATCATTGCTGAGACGCTGCTACAGCCACGGCCCTGACCGCAGTTTCGTTTATTATGCGCGTAGCACGGACAAGTAATAAGGTGAAGATGATGGGAACCTTGTTGTGCTTCAGCGTAAACAAACATTTCTCTTGCATTATATAATGTGTCGTGATGTGAAGTCTGTACTCTGTGTGTACATAGAATATGCTGGAGTAAGCCTACGATGCTTTAATTTCTGTGGTTAAATTCCCAATATATGTCATTAATCAGTATATCTGTCATTTTTAGGCGCATATTGTTACATGTTTCGTATTTTTGTGAATTTCAAATCCGATCAGTGGAACATTTAATATGCATATATGTCGTTATCATATCGTTTGGGAATAGGATGTGGCTTTCGATGCTGAGCGGGTGCAATAATCAATGACTTATCGCTTCAGTAAAAACTGATTATATTTCTATTTGAGATTTTGATGCTAGGAGTAGAGAAAAGTATCACTTATATTTTTTAACGTGTGAGATGAGGAACACAGTATAGGTACTGGGTCACAGAGAGTTGGATTTAATAGTGAAACGTAAACATAATTGCATTAAAATTAAATATCGTTGCTTACCTTGCTTTCTTATCTTTTTCTGGCATTACTGCTGTGCTATTAGAATTTCTATTCTTGGATCCGGATCTGTACCCGGATAACTATCATACTGTTGCTAAAAGCAGGGAGTGTACAGTCACCTTCGTTTATAGATGGCTAACTAAAGCATTTACATTAGAAACAGCCCCATATAATGCCTCCTTAGCTCCATGGACTACTGGTCAGGTATTGGGGGAGCTGTTTATACTTGGCAGGCATATTGTTGGGCCATTATGTTTACAGTTAAGAGAGAGGGGGCAGGTAGCCAGGTGCTGTGACAGTAGGGGGTGGCATGCTTTGTGTCACCTGCCACAGTCGCATTTGTATGCTGGATATTACCAGGCTTTCATGGGGTTTGAATGCCACACGTCGTACAATGCGTGACATGGAAACAGTTTCTGATCCGTGTTGCAGACTGACTGCTTTACCTGAAAAGCGTGTTTTCGCTGCTTCAGTGGTTATCTTGACATGTGTTGCTACATGGCAGGCAGCGATTTGATCGTATTCCATAATATTCCATTGGCATATTCCATGCCAACTTAGCAATAGCTTATATGTGTAGTTTTTTTCCCCGTGTATGACGTTGCTTTTGCGTGTATCTAGAGCTTCATGTATAATATAAATCTACACGTATTAATTTTCTTTAATTATGAAAAATATCATTTTCAGATAGTTTCGCGCGACGTCTTTTTAATTCCTCAGATCTAGTATCGTTTCATCATCCTGCAAAGTCATATTCAACCATAATGTGCTATATGAACGCGCACACACAAAAGCATAAATTATGCCATCCGGATTTTTAATTGTTAATTTTGCTGCTTACTGTGCTGCCGTCGTACAGTCACCAACCTTCACAAGTTGATTAATGACCCCAAATACGGAAATCGGCCCTACGAAAAGATGCCATCAATCAGTCGACTGATGCGGAATCTGATTGCATTATGTAAAAAATAGCGAGATCGCATGAAAGCACTGTGCAGTGAACGAGAAGTAAACACTGCAACCCTTACAAAAATTTAAGCAATCCACAAGCAATCCACAAGCGATCAACGAGTGCTTCAAATAAGCACTCAATGGTGCAGAGGATCGCTTATCTGATTGCTTATTAAGCAATCAGGACTGATCATTGATTGCTTAATAAGCAATCAGGACCAATCATCGATTGCTTGGGACCGATCATCGATGGCATAATAAGCAATCGGGACCGATCTTCGATTGCTTAATAAGCAATCGGGACCGATCTTCGATTGCTTAATGAGCCATCGGGTACCGATCATCGATTGCTTACCCGATCAGTCCCGATTGCTTATTAAGCAATCGACGATCATTTAAGCTATCTAATCAGTCGACTGATGCGGAATCTGATTGCATTATGTAAAAAATAGCGAGATCGCATGAAAGCACTGTGCAGTGAACGAGAAGTAAACACTGCAATACTCAACGCGATACAACGCAATACAACGCAATACAATGTACAACGCAGTGTACAACGCAATGCAATGCTCAACGCGCGGCCATATACATCGTTGTTGCGTGCTATTGTTATTAGTAGGTCTCAGGGGAGAGATAGTGAATATAGAAATCAGTTAACCCTAACTCTAACCCTAACCCTAATCCTAACCCTAACCCTATCCCTAATTCTAAAATAAAACAAAATTAGCCAAAAAATAATAAAAAATAAAATAAATAAGAGACAAAATTATCCAATCAGAGCCGTCCCCTAGCAGATCACTATCTCTCCCCTGTGCAAAATTCTATTGTTATTAGCGTTGTACAGCTCTCGTGACGTGATTATGCAGATCGAGACACCTACGCGTACATAAGGATGCACTGTCGCTGTGATGTATTTCAGGAGGATCAATCTGTGTCGTGACAGACTATAGAGCAGCTGCTGTTGTTTGGACACCCGCGTGAATCCGGAGCTCATATCGTTGAGCTGCTGTCATTCACTTCCATTGATGACAGTGTCGTCATTGTGTGTAGTCCATAGAGGTCGCAATCACAGTGTGAAGTATTCGGCTTTGACCTTGCACGGCCGTTTATGTTTGAGTGTAAAATGTTTGCGTTTGCTGCTTCTATTCGGATGTGGAGATGTTTGCAGTCGATTTTCTTTCTTGTCAATCCTACTTTATCTTTGCCGCCGTATTTGATATTCGTGTTTGCCACTACGTATATGCATTTTCGATACCATCTTGTTTTCTCGGTTCTTCTACGCTTTTTCGTTAGTCATCCCCCCCTCCTCTGTCTCGCTCTGGCTCCTTTTCTCTCTCTTATTTGCTCGCTCGCTCACTCGTTTCCGCGCTATCGTCTCTCTCTCTCTCTCTCTCTCTCTCTCTCTCTCTCTCTCTCTCTCTCTCTCTCTCTCTCTCTCTCTCTCTCTCTCT
>NW_014577300.1:108437-113186 GCF_000485595.1 Priapulus caudatus | reverse complement strand
ACACACACACACACACACACACACACACACACACACACACACACACACACACACACACACACACACACACACACACACACACACACACACGCCCGATTACATTACCTCCCCTGCAACTCCGTTGCGCGGAGGTAATAAGTGACTGTGTGGCCAATGGAGTATATGCATTTTGGACACACTTATAAGTGCGGCTTACGCGAAATTCGATCAATTTTTGTGTTTGGACGCACTTAAATAAGTGCAATAACATCGGTCTTTTGATATAGATTGCAGCGATTAAAGGCGCAGCTAGCACTTGTTAATTCCTCTAACGTGTAAAACGGGAATGTTGCAGCTCAATATAGGGTCATTAAATATATTTGCGCGTGTTGGTAATTAGTGAGCATTTTGTTTGTTGTAATAATTACAGCCTACTTCTATGCCTAACAACCATGTTACTGTTTACAGTTTTGTCTGATCTAGTAGCACACTATTATGCAGAAGCATATTATAAAGGCCGTTCGCCTCTCGCTGGCTCACGAATTATTCTCACGTGTAAATCAAGCTGCGATTTGTAGCTAGTGATTTTGTCAATAATCCTTTATATATCACTTGACTTGACGCCTGCAAAATCTCTTTCGATTATGTTCGTATTACTGTCTCTACTTAGCCCATATAGGTTGGGGTAGTGTTAGGAGAAATATCGGTGAATTCGGCTAATTGCATGTTGGTTGGTGGCAAGTTGTAACGTTCCCATGCAGAGAGGTTGTTCTAATTAATTACTTTGGTAGGGCTTGATGAATGCATGGACTGTTTGGAAAAGCTTGACAAGTTGGTAAAACCCTACCCGTGGATTATCAGCAAAGCAGGGGTTAACCGTCACCGCGTTTGCCTTGTTTATTTATCGAAGCAGAAGCAGTCCAGTATAAGGTAGCACAGCTTCCACCCTGCTCATCGCTCTGCTCCTGACGCTATACAAGAGCGACGTTGAGGGGGCCATGGAGAGGGATTGGGTGGAGGAGTGTTATATCAACTAGGTCGGTGTGAGGGTGTCGGTTGGCAAGGTTGACCCGAGAACTTGCGGTGATGTTGTTGTTGTTGCAGACATCCTAGCCGTAGCTTGTGGTAGACAAAGCTCGATCTGCAGCCCTGCCAACTCAAGGGTCACCCCTCGTACTGCAGGCCGCGTATCAGCTGCTGTGGCTCCTCGCACTAGTATTTACGCAATGCTCGCTGTGTACTTATTATATATATATCAGGAGCGTATAATGACAATATTTGTCATTATACGCTCCTGATATATATATATATATATAATATATAATATATATACGCATGCGGCATCTTATTTCAGTATAGGCGGCTAGATCAAGTCAAAACGCTGTTTTCTTTTATCTTATAGCATGTGCGTAACGTAAAAAATTTAAGCGGTGCGCGTAGAAGCGTTGTTACAGTGTGTATGCTGACTGGCGCTCATAGGGTCTATGTCCCCCAGGGTACTGCCGGAACGTACCCTGGTAACTATCTGATATGGTTAGGGTTAGAGTTAGGGTTTAGGGTTAGTGTTAGGGAGTAGGCGTAGGCGACTCCCTAGACTCGTTAGTGGAGTAGGCGAGGTACGCGCGGTCCGGTATATTAGATAGTACCAGCAGAGCATATAAATCACGTTGATTTATATGCTCTGGTACCAGGGTACGTTCCGGTATACCGGACCGTACCCAGGGTACGTTCCGGCAGTACCCTGGGGGACATAGACCCTCTCAGCCTGACTGGCACAGACCAGAGTTGCCAAATTTGCTGAGCTAAGAATTATTAGAAGTACAAGAACAGATTTGATTTCTATCTACTATTTGTAGTATTTGATTCTTTGAAAGTGTTCCTCCAAGTGCCTGCGGTTCTCACTGGACACACAGGTCACAAATCGCGGGCATTCTAGCTGTCCGCCAGAGTGGAACCCGATCGTGATGGAGTGTGCTTCGGGGTGGGCAGTGACTGCATGCAGATTGCAGGCTGTTTGTTATCCGTGTGCGCGCACTCGCACAGGCAGCTGCAATCGGAGAGCATGTGTGCATGCGCTATAGCACGGTACCACTTGTGAGCGCAGTGTTGGATATACGTTAGAGACACTCGAAGACAGAATCACTCTAGTCTTTGTGTAAACTGTTATTGTCTGGATAGAACAGATGCGTGTGTGAGTGTCAGCGTGGAAGCCGTATGTGTGTTCAGTTGAGAAAGACCTCTGTTTTAGTAACGCATCCGATCTCACGGGTTCGTGATCTGCTACTTGCTGACATCGACATGTTTTACGTGTACACGCGCAAACTTGCGTATTCGATGGTCTGAGCAGACAGACCGGCGTCTGTTCGTGAACGATATCGTTGTGTAGACACTCACGAGACACGGATGATCTTCAAGCCATCGATCACGTCTCAGGCATGTTCGTTAAGGCAAGTTATGTCAGCAATGTGTGTTATGTGGGGTTTAAGAACGTATATATATCAGTCACACGATGGTTGCCACTGCTAGATCGCATGCCGCAGACATCCATGCCAGCACTCAAGGCGCTCAGTGTGTACAGTACTGTTGCAATACATACCTGCAGGGTTGCTTTGCTTGTGTACTTTGCTCTACTCTGCTGGCAAACGTATTCTTTGTGTCGATGGACTGTGGGGATGTTTACCTAACACACATACCTTTGTTTGTCGTTGGTTCCTTATGTGTATGTGCTACAGCAAAAACAACGCGGAGAATCCCGTGCAACGAACGTCGGGTGTGGGAAAATCTGGCACCTTTGTTTGTTGGCTTTGCTACGCCTTTCCGTTCTGCAAAGAGTTGATTATTTGATTTTGCTAGATCATAATTCAAGTATGATTGCATGCTCTATGATACATGAATATTAGTTTAGTTGAAGTAGCGTATGGCGGTTGGCCTGGGATGTAAAAGTAGGGGTGATAATTCTATTGCTAGTGGCTGGACTCAAGCTTTGAGGTCCTAAATCTAATGACGTCAGAAGACGAAAAGAACAGTACAGTTGGTTAGGTTGGGTTACAGTTAATTTAGCTCAAGGGCTATAGTACTAGAGCTAGGTTAGAGTTAGTTTCTCTATAAATGGAGCTCTAGGTTAGAATGAGCAGAGGTACCGGTGCAGATGAATAACCACTTCCCATTCATTCAGTGATTTGACATGGTAATTTAATCCTAGTATAAGTGTTCAAGCGTGAATTAAGGACGCTCGGGTTTTATCGCGTACTCAAAATCTAACGATAGTTTCGTTACGGACTGCCAACACGGAGTTTCCGCTGTGTGACTACCCTCTACGGGAGTAGGAGTTTCTGCAGGGGTCCTGCTCTTGCGCCGCCGGGAAACGTGTTCTGGGAACAATAGCGATAGGGGTCGTCTGCTGCCAGATTGATGATGTCATCGCCCTTGGTGACCACACAACTGGCAATCTGTTGATTAGACAAAGCAGGGAGCAGGAGGTGCACCTGTACAATGAATGAGTCAGGTGCGCGAACGGGTGTACGTCTTCCGACCTATGACTGTGCATGAGATAGACTAGCTCTAGAAAACTATATAGCCCTTCGCTACGCCGCACGGATTCTAGAGCTAGGGATAGACATGCTGTGTGCGGTCGTGTGCGGGTGTTTGATTGAGGTGTGTGGCTGCTGTCCATCCTCCACAGTCCCCTGCCCAAGCAGTCTGCTGTGATTACATGCAATGCATGGCATAGCTCACAGGCACTTGGAACGTCTCAATAAATAAAATAATGGTAAATAAACACGAAATGTATAAATTACTACCAAAGTGTCAATGTTTCTCTACTCTATTTCGCCTATAATCACCTTTGATCAGCATTTACAGGTGATTATGGGCGAAATAGAGTAGCGAAACATTATGACTTTGGTAGTAAATACATTTCGTGTTTATTCACCATTATTTTTTTTATTGAGACGTTCCAAGTGCCTGTGGCATAACTAACCACCTACCGTCTAGTAGTCGGGGCGATTTTCCGAGCACTCCAGGCTGCCGCCCAGTTCGTATAGATGCGATTGAAGTCCCCCCCCCCGCCGCTAACGCGCGCAGACAAGACACGGATTATAGCTAGCTAAAGTATAATAGCGGCTTAGCATAGGCTGTGTCACCGGCTGTTGAGGGAAGATGCTGTATGTACGCGGAACGCGAAGAGGTATGCTGGGTTATTAACCACAGCTACTTGGACAGAGTCAGTAAAAGTTCTGCAATAGTTTTTGTGAAAGCAAGTTAGTTGATATACAGTGACACAGCTCAGTGAAAGTGTAATTGAGGGGTAGTGTTTGTGAATGTGCGTTCACATTATTTTCAGTTTTTACTGACTTTATCCCAAGTGTCTGTGGGGTTAACAGCCACCACTGGAAACTCCCAACAACTAATACTAGCTGGTACAACTACTGCTGCTCCTGCTGCTAAGTGCTATTTCTGCAGGTGTAATTGCTACTACTACTGCTGCCATTAGTACTCTTGTTTTTGCTGCGATTGGTCACTATTACTTTTGCTGCTATATATATTGATGCTACTACTCCTCCTCCTCCTCCTGCTGCTGATGCTGATGCTGGTGTTGTTGTTGTTGTTGTTGTTGTTGTTGGTGGTGGTGGTGGTGGTGGTGTTGGTCGTGGTTGGTGGTGGTGGTGGTGGTGTTGTTGTTGTTGTTGTTGTTGTTGTTGTTGTGGTGGTGGTGGTGGTGGTGGTGGTGGTGTTGGTCGTGGTTGGTGGTGGTGGTGGTGGTGTTGTTGT
>NW_014577300.1:103284-108427 GCF_000485595.1 Priapulus caudatus | reverse complement strand
CTATCTATCTATCTATCTATCTATATCTGTCTGTCTGTCTGTCTCTCTGTCTGTCTGTCTATCTCTCTCTCTCTCTCTCTCTCTCTCTCGTTCACTCTCTTTCTATCTCTTTCTCTCTCTCTCTCTCTCTCTCGCCTCCCCCTTCTCCCTCTTTCTCCCTCTCCACCCTTCTACCTTACTTTAGTTCCCCCTCTCTTTCTCTCGTTCTCGCGTGCGCGCTCTCTCTCTCTCTCTCGCATAATATTGATAGCGAATAGTGAACGCTACATGTGCATATGAACCGCATAGAGTAGGTCTATGTTTACGTTACACATGTTCTATTGCTGCGTATACTTACTTGCCTGTCCTCCGCTGCTGCTGCTGCTGCTACTGCCGCCTGCCGCGTGTGATTCTAATGTGATTCAAAAGCAAGAGAGCTGTTATTGACTGATCGAGTTTTACGGCGAGTTTTTGATATTTCGCTCGCGCGCGGCGAATTGTCGGGGAATTGTTGTAACGACGTTCGAGCGATGTGAATACTTTGTCGTTATCATCCGATTCATACGCTGCTGCTGCTGCTGCTGCTGCTGCTGCTGATGATGATGGTGGTACTGCTGCTGCTGATGGTGGTGGTGGTGATGTGGTTGCTGCTGCTGCTGATGGTGGTGGTGGTGGTGCTGCTGCTGCTGATGGTGGTGGTGGTGATGTTGGTGCTGCTGCTGCTGATGGTGGTGGTGGTGCTGCTGCTGCTGCGGCTTCTGCTTCATGTCGAGATGCGCGCAATGATTGCGATGACCGGTGATCGATGCTCTAATCGCATGTCGGGGTTAACGGCGCATCGACTGCGGCGTCGATCGCCCTGATACGTGAGCGTGTCCGCATCCCCGTGCTACATCCTCCGGGTCAGCGGTCTACAATAACGTCAGTCGTACCCACCGCGTACCCACCGGTCTCGCTTCAGCGTAGCTTTGTGCAGCGGGAGTGTGAGATGGACTGGGCAGTGCGTGTGTGTATAAGAACAGGGGTTTATAATGACAAATTGTAAATCGACATTGAATTGTCAAAGTTGACATATTTGTCATTATTAACCCCTTGATGAGAGTGAACGCTGCGTACGTGCGTGAGAATAAGCGTTATAGCGCGCGTACGTGAGAGCGAACGCTGTGTACGTGCGTGAGAATAAGCGTTATAGCGCGCGTACGTGAGAGCGAACGCTGACGCGCGCGCGCGTTATCGTCAACGGTGTCACGCGTACGTCAGCGTCAGCGTTGTTTGCACGTACATCAGAGCGTAGACGACGTCGTGAGCAGTTCGCCTCTTCGCTGCTGCCCTTAATTAACGGTTGACGATCGCGATGTAGCGTATCGTAATGGGGCATCGATGCCGGCGCGAACTAATAATGATCTATTCAGCGATGTTTAATATGTGCGTCAACGGCCGGCCATATTGTAACGCATGTCGTCTTTCTGTAGACGGCTAGTTTGGAGGGAGGGCCGACACGGAGAGGGGCGTAGATCGTGGCCGACGTGCAGTGTGGTAATGGTTAGGATTATGGACCGTGTAGCTCTAGTACCCCTACAGTGTAGCCATCCGCTCCACCGCAGGCGCTCCTCAGGTCGCGCCTGTGGCGGAGCGGAGGGCTATAGTAGAGCTAGGGACCGTGGTGCCCGCGTGGATTGAGAGCGGTATGTCGTCTGGGCTTCTATTACTTCTATTACTTCTAGAAACATGTGCATGTCTGCTAGTATAATCCCGCGTCGGTGTGTGTAAATACGCGTGTGCTGCAAGTCTGTCTGTGTCGAGACAGCAACTGGCTTGTCTCCACAGCGCTGTGACAAATTTGAGAAGAAAAAATACGGTGCACTTATTTTTAATAGGCGTGTACGTAGCGTGTGAGTGCAGATGTTAATAGAGTGCGATTACTCGACAGCTGCTGGCCGACTGAAATCTTTTTGAAACATCTCTGATGAGCATTGTGGCTTTATTTCAGCCATCTGCTGGCTCCGTGTGCAAATTAACTCCGAGTATGCCCAATTCAGGTTTTACCCGCTGCAATTCCTCTTGCCACTATTGAAGGCTGAACTACTACTGAGCGAGGAAGCTTGTCTTTGCTGCTTGCACACTTATTCCCTCGCAGAGCCTGTTACTTGTCGTACCTGCTACATTTGTCGCAGTCGTAACAATTTAAAACAAAGAGGTTACTGGTTATCTACAGAAAGCACGAAGTATAAGACTTGTGACTTTGAAGATGAGGATGGCGTATGATAATCGTTCGTATGTGGGTTTGTTTCATTACCAACGAGTCTAAACGGCATTAGAATTGTATACTCAGTAGTTCGTGCGGAATCATTTACGCAATAGCTTTACACAGACTGTGTGATCTGTGATAGTAATATCGCTCTAAATTGTAGAATGTAACTGGTAAACTAACAAGAACTTTAAGTAAATGGCTCTACAATTTGCTTTACATTGCATTCCTTTCAGACGCCGCAGCATGCGTTCGATCTGCAGGCGTTGTGCTGTGAAAATGGTTTAGACGAACACAGTTGACAAGTCTATCAGGCGCAAAAGACATATTGATTTTTCACAACCGTGCCGTCCTTGCCTTTTGCCTGCATGTTGTCAAGTTGCAGGCAAAAAGTCATCCATTGCCACGCGCCGAGAGAGAGTCCGCTTCCATATTGAGGCTTATACTGTTATCCCTGTAATGTTAACGAGTTGCGAGAGCTGATTCTATAGCCCGTAAATGATAGTGGCAGGGTTGATTTTTTTGCGCACACATTACATGAGGGATGGGGGTGCTGATGGATATTGATTTCTGGCATCGATCCTCTGCCGAACTAATTGCCAATGTTGAGATAGGGAGGGCAATGGCATTGCTCGGTATACGTCCTCCAGGATCGTGTAAGGGTCGCGTGTTCTCTCTGATTCTACAGCATGTTCATTGCGTGATCGACATACTATTGCATGTAGATCAGTGTATGCATGAATAGTAGTGATGGTGGATAGGTGGGGAAAGAGTGAGGAGGGGACCGGAGAGGGAGCGTAAGGGGTGAGGTGACGGAGCTGAACGAAAGAGGAGGAGGATCGAGTGGAAGAGGAATTGGATGGGGAATGGACCCCATTGGAGGGCAGATAGTAGTACAGTGTAGCCTAATTGTTCTGTGGTGCAGTTGAAGTATTTTGTAGTTGAAGTGGGATCTCCGTGAATAGGTTTCGGGGCATCTATGACTCGTATCGGGTCTGAAGTCTACACCACTTTGTGTTTTAAATTCAGCACAGGCCAGGGCCCTCTAGGTAACCTTATTATGATCAGTCATGACTCACGCAGTATGACTGTTCGCGATGGGTCGGTGCAGTTTGGCTTTATTTAAGCAATCTTCCCCCCTCTCGATGAAAGACCTTCGTAATTTGAAACGAGGCTCAAACAAAATACTGCAATCATCGCTGGAGACATTGTGAGAGCGCGTCTATAGATGCGTCAGCAATAGACGACATTTTGCTGGGTTTCGATCGTCTCACCGCTAACCTCGTCTCAGCTGGTCATCACCACCAGCTAGTCCCGTGTTTCTTTAGTCTCAGTCCTGCACTCGTAAAAGTATCAGGTTATTGCATTACGACATTACGGCCTAGGTGAAGTCGGTACTGATCCGATCACGGTCTTGTCATTACAATCCTTTCGAGTTTGGTCACAGTAACGAAGTTTTTTCTCCCAAACGAGATTTGCTATGATATAGCGCACATGTATTATATATACACACAGTGGCTTATTTCCCTTGTTCACATAAACGAGAGCTGTGCGTATGTATAGTGGCAGATAAACATATACAGTCCGTGATGTCTGTCTGTGATTCTATATGCGAACTGGTGTCATCTGCTCGGTAAATATTTAGTCGATCGCTTCACCTTGCTAGATTAATAAATACTGAGACTGGAATGTACACTCAGTAAACCTGTGATGTTCGCCGATAGGTAACACTGCGTTCATATACTCGTGTTCTGGCTAGAGTTGTGACGCAATTTCTCGTTTGTACGTGCTTTAACGTGTCTGCGTTTAATGTGTTTTTTAAGTGTTGAGCACGCGTTTGCGTTAGCTCGTGTATACGATCAAGAGCATATAAAGAAGACTTCTTTATACGCTCTTGATACGATTTGCCCACCCAGTGCATCTTTTCAGGGTTCTGATAAGTATTTAAGCTGTATTCCTCGCAGTCTTCGTCCCTAATTGGCTGCTTCGCTGACAGGTTTAACTGTAGAAAAACCTTCACCGTGAGTAAGTAAGTCGAGCGATTAGCTACCAAGTTTCTTTTCTTTACCCTTTTTTAAACGACCACCCCATTCCATATGTTTCAGTTTATTATCACCGCGAACCCGATAGCCACTGTTTCCATTTTGGCATTCGTAGAAGCCCACTTAGTTCGCTCTCTGTAAGTTGTATTTGTCCTAGATATCAAGTGAACGACAGTTTATTTGTTATGACCCCAGAAAAACTACGTCAAAGAGTAAGCATGCACACGAAGCATGCGTTCTGATCACTGCAGACTGCTGCATACAGCAGTCCCTGGGGTTGCCGGGGGTTGTTAATTGTTGCTCGTTCATCAATGATCCCGCATCATCGGTGGCCCATTGTGATTCACGCAGACGTGAATTCGTTTATTCGATGTATTCAGTGTTACGTCATACGACTGTACTGGGCTGGTTCCACCACTAAGCTAAAGTTATAATCTCTCAAATAAAAATACTGAATATATTTCAACATTACTGCGAGTTTGTGATGTTATAGGATATGAAACAGCAAGTGAACAGAAAACGTGCACCTGCATTCCTGAGATTCGGAAAAATGTTTACGTGACGTAAATTGTTCTAGAATCTAGACTGTACCCTATCTCGACAAAGGTAACATAGGGTAGAGAGACAGGGTACCTCAGTCGACGACATTTCGTCAGATGCAAGAATCACGTGCTAATGATGTTGACATATATATATATAAACAAATCTACTTCAAAATGCAGATTGGTGCGCGTATTGGCGAAAATAAGGGTGTGTGAATCATTGAATTAATGTTCCACGAAATGCTAGGCTTAGTTACTGTATACACATGGTGTTATGCGGGAAGTAGCGGTGGTAAGTATCAGTCGATATATATATATATATATATATATAT
>NW_014577300.1:68335-100835 GCF_000485595.1 Priapulus caudatus | reverse complement strand
ATGCTGCTGCTGCTGCTGCTGTAGTTCTTATTCCTCTATCTTCCGCTCTCTCTCGTTCGCTCAGTCTTTTTTCGCTCTTTTCCCGTCTCCCTCTTTCTCTCTTGTTCTGCCTGGCCCATTCCTGCATCTGC
Organism: Priapulus caudatus; assembly: GCF_000485595.1. Taxonomy (NCBI): domain Eukaryota; kingdom Metazoa; phylum Priapulida; class Priapulimorpha; order Priapulimorphida; family Priapulidae; genus Priapulus; species Priapulus caudatus. The sequence continues at coordinate 100,704 of NW_014577300.1, read as the reverse complement.
AATACGTTTGAACTAATCCATCCGTTTAAATTGTATATGCACCTGTCTTAGTTAGGTTAGATTTGAATTCGGTGCCTTTTTTCCTGAAACTAATATCCATAGCTAGAAATAGTATATCTCGCATGGGTTTTATCGGTGATATTTAACGTTTTGAGGTTACATGTTGCTTGATACTGACCCTTCTAGGGCAGTTGAGATCTAAATCCAGTCGACGTTTCTATAGGATTTGACGTGCATTATCTCCCCGCTAGAGGTTCAGTGTGCTGCGTGATGATCAGCGCCTTCGTCTGCCGTGTAGGCGCAGCGAAGCAGACGACTGCACCGCATACCATTCACGTTGCCATGGCGTTCGACACGGCCGCGTCGACGGCAACGGCGGCCACTGGTAAAAATAGACAGCGCAGCCGAAAGCCTGGCGATAGACATTTTTAAAAAGGGACAAAAAACACATGTACATGCGCGGCGTGTGTGCGTGTGTTGTGTGTGTGTGTGCGGAGGCGCCCCGAGATGAGAGCGCGTAACACTATCTCTGTGTAGTAGTATAGGCGATGGGGGATGGTGTTGAGTGTGGATGCAGGGGAGGTGGGGGTGGGGGTGGGGGTAGTGAAGCTGGGGCCGAGAGTGAGAGCAACATGGCACATGTCACGCGAGGTTAGCGCACACCATGTGCGCATGTAGTTCTTTACACATGTACAGCATTGAGTTGGTAGGTATGTGGAAGAAGGAGGGGGAAGAGGAGGAGGAGGAGGGTAGAGGAATTGTGAGACGGGGAGACGATAGCACGACGTTGACGTGTGTGGTAAAGAGAAGGTGAAAATCTAGGATGCTGAACAGTTAGAAGAGCAGACGTGTGGGGAGAAGGCGAGTGCAAAAGATGAGATGGTAGGTGTGGAGAAGAACAAAGACGAAGATGAAGGGTGGGGGAAGAGGGTGACACCGTGACGGAGAATATGGAGATTCCAAACAAATGGGCGCGCGTTATTTAATTGCCGAACAAAAAACATTAGTTGCTAGTTGCACTCGCAAGCTGTTCTATTGAGACCGTGCGCCTGCATTAATGCTGCATTAACGTATATCGTATTTCGAATGCGTTCACATTCGTAATATTTGCGTATCCATTGTAATGCACTCGCTGTTTCATCATACTTTGAAGCGATTTGCTGGGACTTTTTTATCAGCGCTCGCTTCCCCGCTGTTTATTTATTAGCACGGGCGTTCATGACAAAGCAAAGCACTTCATAGTGAGAATGGCGAGTATAACATCAGAACACGTAGCGGTAACATATTATATTAAGCCCTGGTGTAGCGCGCACGTGATGAAATGCTGTAGTTTCCGGTTGCGAGCCATCTATACTACTTACTACAAACACGAACTCTGTCGGTCTGTTTGCTATGCATTTTGCTGTTTATTGGTTTAGGCCCCCAAAACGTCCACACTGTTAGTTGATCACCCTTATGGTGGCCTAAGCACGCTAGAAATTAAGAAACGCTATTTAAAAGAATACACTAAAAACTACTATTTAAAAGCAAGTAAAATATCAAAAGTACGAACGCATCGAAATAGCTGTTGATGTCGTAGCACGCAATCCATGTTGGGGTGGCTCGCAGCGCAGACTAGGCAGTGCGTTAGCAGCACGCTAGAAATGTAGGCAGGTTTCGGTTTCGGTTTCGGTTTTGATGTCAGACGTAAGCTGCCGATTATTGACTATAAACTAGTAAGCTGGCTATTATTTTGATGTATTGTGAATCCCAATGATAAGAGAGACGCGTGAAAGACGTTACCAGTTGTGTATTTAAAAGGCGAGTCGAGGCTTGCACAGCCAGAGAGGCATATATTCATAATAACTTGCCGCAATTTTATAACAATGTTGTAGATCCAGATCCTTGGACTATAGAATCCTTGAATCGTTCGAACTGCTTTTGCTAGAATATTGTTTAACCTTTCATATTATGTTCTATGTTACGACTATAGTATATAATATATCCTTAGAATTAGCTAAATATATGTGTCTATATGTGTATATGAATGCTCTACAAGTTGTTCCCCGCGCAACGCTAGGTACATATTATCCGGAGTCTATCAATAGATAATTTATAATCTATAGAATAATCGATTATTTACTCCTGATATTATCCTTAGCTGCATGATCTGTTTTATCTGGGAGCCTCGGTGAGATTAACACATTACTCAACGTGGGGTTATGGTTAAGGCTATGGTTCTACTCTTGGGCCTGACCCGGCATATAGTGAGGCTGAAGGGGTCGTTGTCTTATTAGGTACTACAGATATGTACCCGAGGTACGTATATGTAAACACAAGTGTACCAGACCTGTATCTTCTCAGCATATATGTACCCTGTGTTTACATAAACGTACCTGCCCCGCGGGCAGCATATGAAACCACGCGATAAAGTACGAGAATGTCGTAAACCTTCAAAACAAGAGAACAAACGCCATTTGTAAATGTTTGTTTTGGTTTGTAACCGTTAGATAAGTAAGTTTTCTGATGTATTTTCCATGAAAAACACATATTTTACTCATTAATATAACATATAATATCACTATAATTGCAATTCTTTGTGCAAATGTGTTATTTTCATCTTAATCTTAAGTTATGACTTTGAGAGGGTCTGGGTTTATAGCTGCCGAGATTGGTTTAGTTAGGAAATGATAATACGATTTGCGTATCTGTATCGTTTCGTGTATAGGGCAGTATTAACAGGTATCAGGATATGCATTGTAGGGGCCTATACGCAATACGTTTTTGTTCTACTTTCTGTTTATGTTCGTGGACCGATTAGTTTACAGCTGACCTCAGGGTTTTTGGTAGATAATTCGGGATTTTGGCTACAAGTCATGGAGGCTGACATCTTGCCAAATTCCAGCCAATCAGAAGGCGCTAAATTCTTCCTATGTTATACCGTTTTCCGGCTTTTACGACAATACCATGTGACTGAACGAGACTTCCCGCCTGGGTACATTTATGGAGCGCAGCAGTACGGTTATGTAGAAACAAGGATACACTTGTGTATACATATATGTACCTCGGGTACATATCTGTAGTACATGATACGACAACGACCCCATCTGCGTAACCAGTGTCTTGGCCCTCCTAGGTGACTGTTATCTTAATCAAAATGGTCATCTGTTCTCTGTAACGCCGGGAGAAGCAGAGCATATTAAACATTGCAAGCTTCACCGAATTTGCAATTTGCACGTAATTAACCAGCGAGGGAAGCAATCGGGTTCGCGTATACTCAGTACTGTAGCACACTATTTACGGGAGCTACGCGCATTCACAGCCACCTGCCCCTTATTGTCATGCGAGCTGCCTCTGACACCAATTATGAATACACTCGGATCGTCTGTAAGCTTCACACAGCCGCCCTACGTGAATGCAGCCAGCTCGCTATCGCACTAGCCTGCAGAAGCTGCTAAGAAGAAGAAGCACGCACGCCAACCTAGATTCACTGATAGAGCAGTAAAACTACGATAACCTCGCGGTTGGTTACACGAGGAAATTGTCCAAGGCTAAACGGCTCTCTCTTACTCTCTCTCTTACTCTCGCTCTTTCTCTCTCTCTCTCTCTCTCTCTCTCTCTCTCTCTCTCGTCTTCTCTCTCGCCCTCTTTCGTCTCTCTCTCTCTCTCTCTCTTCTCTCTCTCTCTCTCTCTCTCTCTCTCTCGCTCTCTCTCTCTCTCTCTCTCTCTCTCTCTCTCTCTCTCTTCTCTCTCTCTCCTCTCTTTCTCTCTCTCTTCTCTCTCGTCTCTCTCTTCTCTCTCTCTCTCTCTCTCTCTCTCTCTCTCTCTCTCTCTCTCGTCTCTACCCTTCTCGTTCTTCACGTATGTCGGAACCGGTGACACTCTACCTTCCCTGCCATCTAATACTTCTTAATAACCAGATTGATCAAAATCAGATGAGTAGAAATTTGATTCTTAGTTGGGCACCAAGTTATTTGCATAGTCCTGGTGAAAGTTCCTTAGCTGCTGGCATGTTCGTTGTGATACAAAGGATATACGGCAGATTCGGTGTTGCAACAGTGTACGTATGTGCGTGCGTGTCAAATTATGTTAATCAAACTGATAATTTCAGTGTTGCAACTTGCTTGAATTCCGTGTTTCAGCGTGAATGTCATTAGTTGAGCTACAAACAAGGCATATTTAAAAAAGACTTGTTTTAGCATGTAAAATATATAGACTTGGATTAGGATCAAATATATTTAGTGATACTTCTGGCAGTAAGTGTGCGAAGTGATCAAGTATAAATTTATATGATTTTTGATAGGCAGGATACGCACTTTATGTAAATGCTTTCCTATACGTTCAGATTGTTAATGTAAATTTTAATAATCTTGCATGCTCTTCATTGACTACAACAACACCTTCATTTATGACAAATATGATTCAACATTGCATTCCCTTTCATAATTTAGTTGTTTTAAACACGGGACATACTTTCTGCGATAGCAGTTAACTCCTGTCATTCCTTTGAAACTCCCACGGGAATTGATTGCATCAGAAGTTAAAGAATCCAATCAACTAACTAACTACTTCATAGGATCGAGGCATTGCATGTCTGACTCCGACCAGAGCCGCTGTGTTACGATCCATTATCCTCTTGCAGGCGTTGATGGCAACAGCTCTCAGCGACGTATTCTGTCATAAACTCCCGAAGTTGGACCTACCAGCCGATGTCCCTGACATCAGTGTCCCCCAGCAGTGTCACCCCTCTCCTTACTCATCAGATGTCTTCCTTCTGCTTGTAGGAAATGTCTCTGATAGCAGTGTCCCCCAGCAGTGTCACCCCACCTAACGTCCTTCATCATCAAATGTCTTCCTTCTGCTTGTAGGCGATGTCTCGGACATCAGTGTCCACCAGCAGTGTCACCCCACCTTACTCATCAAATATCTTCCTTCTGCTTGTAGGTGATGTCTCTGACAGAAGTGTCCCCCAGCAGTGTCACCCACCCTTACTCATCAAATGTCTTCCTTCTGCTTGTAAGTTGTAGGCGATGTCTCGGACATCGGTGTCCACCAGCAGTGTCACCCCACCTTACTCATCAAATGTCTTGGACATCAGTGTCTCCCAGCAGTGTCACACCATCTCACTCATCAGATGTCTTCCTTCTGCTTGTAGGGGATGTCTCTGACAGAAGTGTCTCCCAGGAGTGTCACCCACCCTTACTCATCAAATGTCTTCCTTCTGCTTGTAGGCGATGTCTAGGACATCAGTGTCCCCCAGCAGTGTCACCCCACCTCACTCATCAGATGTCTTCCTTCTGCTTGTAGGTGATGTCTCTGACAGAAGTGTCTCCCAGGAGTGTCACCCCACCCTTACTCATCAAATGGCTTCCTTCTGATTGTAGGCGATGCTAGCAAGAGCTCTCTACGACAACATCGCGGAGAGCCCTGATGAGCTGGCCTTCCGCAAGGGTGACATCGTCAGCATTATCGAGGAGAGCCCAGGCGGGCTCGTCGGATGGTGGCTTTGCTCGCTGCGCGGCCGCAATGGCATCGCGCCGGCCAACCGGCTGCGGGCGATGGCCAGCGGTCAGCCAATGCCGGTGGAACAGAAGCAGGCGCAGTTCCGCAGACGCAGCTGGAACTCGGCTCCCAACAAGGTACAGTATACGTGTGATGCTGGTCAAGAAAGTGGTGAGCGCTTGACTGTATGTGTGTGTCGCGATCGCACTCACCACACCTCAGCCAAATTCGTACCTCTATCTAAGAAATAATGATGAAGAAGAGTAAGGGATTCGTCCGAGGTTTGTCACATAATAGCGATCGCTCGGTATCAATAGACCAGTAGCAGTGTTGTGGGGTCACGGTATGCAGAGCATTGGTGGGTAACAATGCTGAGAGGGTCTATGTCCCCCGGGGTACTGCCGGAACGTACCCTGGGTGCGGTCTGGTATACCGGAACGTACCCTGGTAGGCTGGTACTATCTAATATGCCGGACCGTACCTTGCATACTCCACTAACGAGTCTAGGGAGTCGCCTACACCTACTCCTTAACCCTAACCCTAACCCTAACCATATCAAATAGTGACCAGGTTACGTTCCGGCAGTACCCTGGGGGACATAGACCCTATGAGCGGTAGCAATAGTAGCACTGTAATAGATGTCTAAGAATTCTGGGTAGTAGTAAGTAATGGGTTGTTATGGCTGTGTAGCAATGTATGTGTAGCCATTCATGATCATGCGCATGGTCCGCAGGGATAAAGAAATTGCATATGATCAGGACTCCTGGTATTATGAAAAGAGATGAATAGAACGTTAATCCTAGTTCCCATAGCAATACAATCACTACGAAGAGTGAAGCAACCTGCAGGTAGTTACATTGCCATGTAGTAGCACCGGCTACCTTCTAGGCCTTCTAGGCCTCCTAGGCTCCAATATATAAGCTATGGCCATCCCAACAAGGTAGCCTTCTGAAACTTTTTGCGTAAAACTGTAAATTCATTCTCGCAAGTCCCTGCTACAGATCTCAAAAACGCAAGCCTATTACCAAAGCATCATATATTAAACAAAACAAATTGATTATGGCTCTGCCGCTTCTTGTTTTGTGAAGAAATAAACGTGTATGTTAGGGTTACGTCCAGATCGGAGTTAAATGTTCATCTCATGTCTAAGGGGTGAATACACTATGCCGCTGCAGATCGGCGGCCGAATTCCAAGTTGCTATCTTTAAGTTTTTCTTGGGCTGTAATCAGATACTGCTTTTCTTAACGGCTGTGCCGCCTCATAGTCTCAATGGCAGAGTTGGGGATTACGTTTGTTTAGACAATTACAGCTAGTACTGTGAAGAGATTTTTCATGTGCGGAGAAAAACGTTCTCCACCTAGTAGCCGCAGCTGGAGTGTGTGAGCACTTTGTATTGATAGCTGTTTTTTTGTGTGTGTGGCTATTTGCGTTTGTGTGCGTCAGTGTGTGTGCGGGCATGCACAAGCGAGCGTGTGGGAACGTACGTGTGTGTTCTTTCCGTTTTAAAAGCTGTTGTATAATAGAAATTATGAAAGAAATTGTTCTGGCAATCACCTGTTCAAGCAGTATTGCCTGTTGAATGCGACAAAAGACTATCTTGGAAATAAATCTGAAACTCCAGCCAGTCTTGATTTCGATTATATAACATACAGTAAAACCCATAAAAATGAACTAGTCCTGCTCAGGGGGGTATTCTAACACTGTAAGAGATTATTCATTTCGTAACTGTTTGGTATCACAGTAGATTTCATTTGATACCCCCCCCCCCAAACAACCTCGCTACAACTTCACACATTGTGTTTTCTCTCGCTAGGTGGTGACACCGCAGCGCGTCGGCGACGTCTACTTGTATGACGTACCGCCGCTGCGTGGCCAGGCTGACTACGACGTGCCCCACCCGCAGAACATCCCCGTGCCGGGCCTCGCCCTCGACACGTACGACGTGCCGCCCTCCGCCGCCGCCGTCGCCGCCTTCGCCTCGCCGCAGTTCTCGTCGCCCGGCCGCGCCGTCCACGTCGACATGGCCGACACGTACAGCGTGCCGCCGCACCCGGTCGCCGTCGCCGACGACTACGACCGGCCGCAATCGGATCGCTCGAGCGCGGCGTCGTCGTCGCTGCTCGGCGGTGTTGCCGCGGACGACGCCACGACAGTGTCGTCGGGGAGCCTGTCGAGTCTGACGGACGCCGCGCTGTCGCTGTCGAATCCGCCGAGCACGTGCGGCTCGAATCGCTCGAGCGGCGAGCTGCTCGACGTCTACGACTGCCCACCGCCGAACCCGCGGCGTGTCGTCGCCACGGCGATGAGCGGCGACTCGGAGGACGTGCTCGAGAAGTTTGCGGACATCAGCGCCGAGCTGAGCCGCGTGTGCATGACGGTGAACGCGACATACGACGTGCCGCCGGGTGGTGGGCCAGGCCAGCAGCAGCAGAAGCAGGTGCTCGTCGCAGACCTGTACGACGTGCCGCCGTGCAATCGGCCCGTGCTCGCCGCGAAGGGCGAGGCCGCAAAGACGAAGAAGTGCGCAACGCCCGACTACGTGCACAGCGGCGACTTCGTCTACGACGTGCCGCCGCAGGTCACCAAGGATCAGCCGCTCGAGGTCGCCAACTTTAGCGGCGACGGCAAGGCGTCGTCGTCGTCCGCGTCATCGTCGTCGGGCGGCGGCGCGTTCTCCGGCGACGGCGGCGTCGTTGCCGCGGCTACCGACGGCAAGGAGCTGCCGCTCGACCTCGACGCAGCGATGGACATGCTCGTGAAGCTGCAGCAGGAGCTGCAGGGCGCCGCCGCGAAGCTGTTTGGCTTCGTGCACTCATCGTGGCGCGCGAAGGACGCGCTCGAGGTGAACATCTTCAACATCAAGCTGTCGTGCACACGCGTGCAGTCGTCGCTGCGCGAGTTCCTCGACTTTGCGCGCGGCGCCGTCGCCAACGCGGCGCGCTGCTCAGACAAGGGCCTTGCGGCGAAGCTGGCGCGGCTCTGCAAGCCCGTCGATGAGCAGCACGCGGCCGTGCAGCGCGCGATGGCCGCCATCGACCGGATTGAGTGGCAGCCGGCGCTGCTCGCCGCGCGGCAGCCCGGCGGCGCCAGCCTCGACGAGATTGTCGCGAGCGCGCGCACGCTGCTCGAGGACGCACGCGCACTCGCCTCCGTCATCCACGCAAACTCGAAGCTGCTCTTCAAGCGCGCGGCGACCGTCTCGAAGGAGGGCTCGCCGGCGAAGACCTCCTCCTCCGGGAAGCCTGCCGTCCTGCCGAAGCCTGGCAGGAAAGCGGTACGCGATGCCGGGGGAGGCATCCAAGAGCGGCCGCTGCCGTCGGTTCCCGCGCAGCGCACCGCCAAGCCGAAGCAGGGCGGCGGCGACGACGGCGACCAGGACTACGAGAACGACGGCGATGACTGGTTTCACGACTACGAGTACGTGCAGATCGACGACGCGAACAACGGCAACGCGACGCTCAAGGCGAAGCCGAAGGGCGGCAGCCCGAAGAAGGTGCCGGCGTCAGCGACGTCTGTGGGCGGCGGCGGCGGCGACCGGCAGGTGCTCGAGTTCTACGCGTCGCAGATCGCCTCGCACGTCGCGAAGCTGATGAACGGCATCGACGCATTCCTGCTCGCCGTCGAGAACACCGAGCCGCCAAAGTCGTTCATCGCGCACAGCAAGTTCGTCGTGCTCTCGACGCACCGGCTCGTCAACATCGGCGACACGCTGTACCGCAACGTCGCGTCGGCCGACGTGAAGACGGGCATCATCCGCGCGACGAACGCGCTCTGCGACTGCCTCAAGGTGACGGTGATGACGACGAAGGTCGCCGCGCAGAACTACCCGCAGGTGAAGTCCATGCAGGACATGGTGGACAGCATCGTGGACATCTCGCACGCTGCGAGCGAGCTGCGCATGGTCGTCACGCAGGCCGCGAGCTGGTAGCAACGGAACCGCGGACGCTGTGTACGTGGCGAGTGAACTTCCCAGTAAACACGCACGGTGCGAGCTGGTAGTGCCACGCGCGCGGCGAGTGAACGTGGTGGACTGTGCCCGGTCAGCATGCAGGCCGCGAGCTGGTAGCATCGTGCGCTCGGCGAGTGAACGGAACCGCGGACGCTGTGTACGTGGCGAGTGAACTTCCCAGTAAACACGCACGGTGCGAGCTGGTAGTGCCACGCGCGCGGCGAGTGAACGTGGTGGACTGTGCCCGGTCAGCATGCAGGCCGCGAGCTGGTAGCATCGTGCGCTCGGCGAGTGAACGGAACCGCGAACGCTGTGCACGTGGCTAGTGAACTGCCCAGTCAGCACGCATGATGCTGAACTGTGCCCAGTCAGCACGCAGGCGTTGAGCTAACGCTCGTAGAGATGGCAGGCAGCGTCGGGGGATGGCTCGCACAGCAGCTTGACAGGTTCTCGAGTCGAGCAGTGGCGGTGTGTGCAAGCGTCTGGTGATCAGGTGATCGGCCAAAATTTCCAGTGTTTGTTCTTTTGTCGATGGCAATTAGTACGTCGTTGTTTTCTCTCCGTATGTTGGTTGCAGCTCTCGTAGAATTTCAATCGAGCATGGTCGAACTGCAGCATGGAATGTTTCAGGGCACACTCCTTTTATCTCATGACACAGTTTCACTGTTTGGGCTGTTCGCAAGACATCGAACATAAAGTTAATACCCGTGGATACATGTATATATATATATATATATATACTGGAAGAAACCACTGGCAGATTCTGGCATTCTAAAATGAACACAATCTCAAATAATACTCCCGTGCCAAAATTCCACATACTGGTAACGGCAATCGATATGCGTATGTATAAATCTCTATCCTGATTACGTTATGTCTTAACAACAAGCAGCCGTTTTGCCACGCTCGTATGTCGGTGTGTGTACAATTTAAAAATGGCATGTGTCTATTCGACTGTACGTATGTCATAGGCGTTTGATGATTCTGCAGACGTTTCTATAGAAGAGATCATATTTCAATTTGCTGATCAGTCAGTCAGATGTCTCTCGTCAAGCAACGCGTGTGCATTTACTTGGATGATACATATTTTATGCGAGCAGTTTCAGTAATGTTGGTTTTTACTCGTAACTGAAGAGTTCAAGTACCTGTTAAAAGTCAAATATGTAACTGTCTGTACATTTTTCAGCATGTTCTGTTTGGTGTGTACATATGGAAAACGATCAATCGTTTTGTGTGTAGTAATTTAACAAAGTGTAACTTTGTTGACTTAATAGTGACTCGTTTCTATGATTTGTATCTGGCTCACTGATATTTTACTGTCGTCGACCTACAGCCCCCACAGAGTCGTAGCTGGTTAAATGTGTTTTATTACCGAGTGCAACAGGGGCTATGCCTACATCGCATCTAGCCCCTGCTTCTTACCAGGTCACAGAATAGAAAACTATTAATTAGGATTGCGATAAAAACAAAAATGATATAACAGACCGTAGTTATACCAACGCGCAGTAACAAGCATCTTCGCGTGCGGCAGTAGAACGTAATTAGCGCACGTAGCTTGGTTAAGTTTGCCAATTTACAGCACTCCATGTAAACTTTCTCAATGTTTTTGTGCGTTTGGTGTTTTTTAAAGTGTACGCATTTGAAATGTGTAATTTTTGCAGCTGTTAAAACCGGATCTTTAGGTGAAGCCGTAGTAGAATCATCCAGGCGCGGTATAGTTAATGCAACTACATGTACCTCCATGTCATCTGCATTCCAACAGCCTGTGCCAGCCACAGGCACTTGGGCTGAAGGGGTCGTTGTCGTATCAGGTACTACAGATATGTATCCGAGGTACATGTATACACAAAGTGTACTAGACTTGTACTACAGAAGTGTACCTTAACCCTAACCCTAGCCCTAACCCTAACCCTAACCATAACCCTAAACATACCTCATATAAAAATATAAACATAATACTAAACAACCTAAAACTACCTCGGGTACATATCTGTAGTACCTGATACGATAACGACCCCATCTGCGGCACTTGGAGCGTTTCAATAAAATATAATGCAAAATAAATACGAAATCTATTTACTACCCCAAAGTCTTAATGTTTCTCTACTCTCTTTCACCTATTATTGCCGCCAATTTCCTGTACATGCCGTCCAAATGCTCATGTGCAATACACGTTGGCCGCGGCACGCTAGCTGCTGCACACTGACACATAAATATATAGTTTATGTTTATATATCATATATCTATATATTATATATTATATATAGTTTATTTTATATATCACTATATATTTATGTGTCAGTGTGTATTGCAGATGAGCATTTAGACCGCATTTACAGGAAATTGTCGGCAATAATAGGTGAAAGAGAGTAGAGAAACATTAAGACTTTGGTTGTAAATAGATTTCGTATTTGTTTAGCATTATATTTTATTGAAACGCTCCAAGTGCCTGTGGTGCCAGCCAACTGCTTCTAGTTTTCTGTTGGCTCCTAGTATCCTGTTTGCGTGTCTGTGTACGTCTGTGCACATACTTGTGCGGGCATGTAGTTACCCAAAGTATATAACTGAAATTATATACTGCTGTGTGTAGCGAGCTATCATGTTGGTCTGAGTTGTCGCTTGCGTGCAAGCACGTCGCTGTAACAAGGTGTGCAGATGGGGCGGGAGGGAGTACGATGCTGTGGGTAGGCATTGTCACGATGTCATAATATGTTTCGTAATTTTAACGCATGTTTTCACAGACCGTTGAGAAATACATGTACACGTGTGTATTCATTCATCCACATAGTATATTGTTTTATTTGGCGATTAAGTGTTATGCAGAAATGCGTTTCAAGATGTTAAAATGTTGATGTAAATTAGAGCTTTTAGTGTACATACAATTTTAATGCTGTGGTGATTTCTTGTGTTGCGCTCCATCTTTATTTTGCTTTTTATGTTAACACGGTCATTCGTCGTCCCTTAGACGCAATTCATTGTTATATATTAATAGAATTCAACGTGGATCAGTCGAAAATGTTAATTTTTGTAAATTTTGTACATTCTTAATTGACATAGCTAAATCTATTTTGGATTTGCAATGCTAAAATACAGGCAGTTTAGCATACTTTTAAATGTATGATAATAAGCATATTACATGTATATATATAGAGATAGCATCTTAACAACCCTGCTGTTATTGTATTTGGTTTTGTGAGTGATTTTACCAGGAGTGAATAATAGAATATCTCTATTATTCACTCCTGATTTTTCCAAGCTTTTGTTTGCAAAATTTTCAGTGGGACCAACTAAATTTAATTACTACACCTTTCCTGAAAAAAGAACGTGTTTATCATCCTTCTTGACCTAATATTTTGACACTTATTTTGTACTTGGTTTACAATAATTACATGCGTCATAATGCAGACACGATACAGACTTGTAAATTTGCCTAACATCTTTGGAAGCTTTGTAGATGGACACTGAACAAATTTTTGTACACATGCTTTTGCCGTGTCATAAAAATAGTCGACTATAATCAACATGAGAAAAAAGAATCATTTTCACCTGAATCAGTCCAAAAGTGTATTAGTTACTGAAAGTAGCAAATTTTAAATAAATTTTGCTGTCACAGTTTCTGCTGTTTTGCCTATAAATTTTTACTAATAAATGTAATCGAAGCTCATGCTTTGAGCTGGTGTCTGTTCACTAGACCAGAAAATTTGCAAATGTGGCTCCAATACACTTGTATGTGTGCGCATAGTGGTTCACCAACAACAACGCCAACCGTATACCTTATTATAGGCATGCGTCTGTCTGTAAATGGTATAATATTTGGTTACCTATCAATTTATTTAATTGTTGAGTAACTCGTGTCACTAAAGACGAAACGTTTGGTTAGTGAAGTGATGAGAATAAAACGTGAAAGGCAACAGGACAAGTATGAATGCAATATGATAGAGGGAAGCCTAATAAAAATAAATGAGCAAATAACTTGTTTCCTACTATCATTTGAAACTTCAGGTCGGGGTGACTGTGGCCACCGTGCCGCGTTGAATTTATGCAAAAGCTAACCGAAAAAAACCTGCACATTTATAAAGGGTTTACCCACAGGTGGGTGTCCATTGTGTATGGGGGTGGGAGATTCCAGGGGGATATGGCTAGTTAACGCGTTGACCAAGATTTCTTAGTGAGAGCGCGTCGCCTTGAGTAGCCGAGCGACGAGTGTGTTCCGCGAATTTCATAATTATATCGCCGGGATCTCTCTGTGGCAGCATATATATATGTACAAACAAATGTGTTTGTATATAGCTATGGTGGCAGCAAGCCGAACTCGAAGGCTGTACGGTACCCGTGCGCTACAATCTACAAGGTGTAAGCTTCAGGAACATGTCACAACCCACACAGATGCACGTTAGCAGTGAGGCATCGCGTGTAAGAAAGCTATGAATTATATCGGGAACATCACTGTACACCAGTTCAAAACTTGCTACGCCAATCATTGCTATCATTGACTAAATAGTAGATATTTCGATCATAGATTTCTTCTGGAAGCTTTTTCTACTGCGAACCGGCCCGGGGTCAGCCCTATAGACCGAAGGTCCGATAGACCGAATATTGAAAAGGGACCTATAGACCGAAGGTCCGATAGACCGAATATTGAAAAGGGACCTATAGACCGAAGGTCCGATAGACCGAATATTGAAAAGGGACCTATAGACCGAAGGTCCGATAGACCAAAGATTTCATAAATCATAGTAAAATACTTTACTTAATCTGTGACAAACACGCACACGCACACGCACACGAACACGCACGCACGCACACACACACACACACACACACACACACACACACACACACGACACACGACACACGCACACGCACACAACCACGAAAGAACCACACACAAGAAGAACACACACCAACACGTGTGTGTGACTGCGCCTAACCGATGAAGCAACTTAGATTTAATGACATGCTGAATGAGAGCGTTAGAATATTCTAACCGGTATAAGTGGGAACCATATATCCAGAGTATCAGAAGCGGCACTCACAATATGTGAGTGTAGTAACTATACATCAAAAGAATCGGGCACGGTGCATATAGTCATATTTTTGTCTTCACGGTTACAAACCCAACATAAATACGGCGTCACAGAGAACACACACACGACCAGCACACAGCATCACACACAGTCACACACACACACACTACACACACCAAAGCACACACATATATAAAATCATGGCACTCACACACACCACACACACAGCACCACACTAACACACAAGCACACACAGGAAACACACACTCACCAACAACCACACACACAACACACAGCAGCGCGCACGCACGCACGGCACGCACGCAACTGCGCGAGCGAGCGCGCACGCAACGCAGAACAGGCACACACACACAGCCACCACGCACGCACGCAACGCTGCACACAACATATATATGGATGGGATTTCTAGTAAAGTGTTTTCGCTAAAAATCAAATTGTTAAGGCGGGCTATTCCGCGGCATGTTGTACATGCATTAAATAGATAGGCTTTGTGTGTATGGAACATTTCGGGGCCGTCACACGAAAGCGCACGAAAGGCCACAGGGGCCACCTGCCGAATAAAGCGAAAATGTTAGTAATTTTTAATAAGAATTTAAATATTGGGTTCGTCGTATTATCGTTTTCAGGATAAAATTTAAGTTCGAACAACCGCATGCGGCGTAGAATTGTTATTTCAACTTTATTCCAGAGCAACGTATTGGCTGATATGAAAGAGTATACACTAGAGTGATGGAGATCATGACTGGAGGAGTATGTGAGGAAAACTGCAGGTTTCTGGTCGATCGAATAAACACGACGGTTACTCAACTGCTACGCATTCCCATACGAAAGTGATATACATCACGGAGTAGATAATAGAGAACCCTATTATATAGGAACGGTATAAGAAGGTGTCGTATATATCTACTCTGATATACATTGCGCAGGGATGCGCATGTAGCAGAAGGAGCGGCAGCACATAATACTACAGCAGAACGGCGCGCAGGTAAATTACACAACGCACACAAGCCCGTACAGCGCGCATGAGCACAGATAGAACACACACATGTAGTGACAGCGCATATTTTTTAAATAAACTTTACAATCAGCGATCCGTTGTCCAAAAAACATTTAACAATGAATTAATATATAAGTTAACGCCCACTCACAGCACGCACACAACCCCCCCCCCACACACACACACACGTGTGAGCGCGCCTAAACACGATAGAGAATCTTAGTTTATGAGATGGCTGAATGAACGACGTTAGATATCTACTAACCGCGGTATAGATGGACAAACTCCTAGGTTATCGAGGAATGCGGACTCACAATCGGATGTGTAGATGTAAGTACTGGGTCAGGTCAAAGAATGGGGCACGTTCATTATATAGTTAATAGTATAGATGTGCTGTCAAGCTTGCACAAGCCGACATAAAATACGCACTCACAAAACACACAACACAAGCAGCAGCGCGCGAGCGCGAGCGCACACAGCACAAACACACAACACACACAGCACACACACACAGCACACAACGTACCAAAACACAAACAACACAGGGCACACACACACAGGGAAGAATTCACACATTGGGCAGAACCACAGGACACACACACATATAACACATAAGGCACACACGGAGACACACACAACACAACACAACAGCAAACAACAGAGGAGATAATTGTGTCTGTCTGTGTGTTGATGTATATGTTTGTTCAGTTCTGTTGGCCAAACATGACTTACGATAAGCACTCTAGCGATTTATTGTGGAAGGTGACGGGTAGATTTCTTTTTATTTCATTTGTATTCTAAGGCCCTTTTATCATGAAAAAAACTAACTCTATAATGATAATAAAGATAATCAAGATGTGTGTGTGCTGTGGGGGCTGTGTGTGTGTGTGTGTGATGTGTGTGTGTGTGTGTGATGTGTGTGTGTGTGTGTGTGATGTGATGTGTGTGTGATGTGTGTGTCGTGTGTGTGTGTGAGAGAGAGAAAAGAGAGAGAAGAGAGAGAGAGAGACGAGAGAGAGAGAAGAGAGAGAGAGAGAGAGAGGAGAGAGAGAGAGAGAGAGAAGAGAGAGAGAAAGATGAAGAGAGAAGAGAGAGAGAGAGAGAGAGAGATGTCGCGTTGCGCAATCAAAAGGGGGGGGGGGGGTGGGGAATTGCGTGTACGCGAGTCGCGAGATCAGCTGTAGTGAGTGGATGTCCGGAATGCGTAAGCTCTGGAGGCTAGGCAGGACTGGTTCGGACGCGTAGCCAACTGCTGATTATCGAAAAATGCATGCTTTTACACTTTGAACACATAACGTTTGGATCATATCGATCTTCGTCTGTTGCGGACTTAAGTCTATCGACGTATCGTCATATTAGGCTGATAGGACCGCATAAGGAAGGTCATAAGACAGTGGGGGAATGGTTGATGGGGTGCGTTTGATCGTAATCAGGTACTACAGATACTCATTGTACCACACGAGTAGTTTTTAAGGTTGTTTAGTATTAATGGTTTATAGTTTTATATGAGGCAGGGGCGATTACAGGGCTGAAGCTACATGTATTTTTCCAGATTTATAGGGCACAATCCCGAAAAAGGGCACCCCACGCCCCACAGTGGGGCCGTGAGGCGAGCGAGAGCACATTGGCGGAGGGGATCTGGCGGGGAACTCCCCCAGGAATTTCAAAGGTGATCACCATTTAGCGACACATTTGTCAAAGCAGCAATAGCGCTAAAAACCATATGGAATTCTTTACTTTGCTGGCTTCATTTTGGGCCTGCGCTTTGCATACGCAGCAGATTGGCAGAATGATTCAAGCGCACTTCGCTTCTTTTTTCGGGATAATCAAAGGCTAGTATTGTTACATGTAAAATTTGATTTCCTTAAGTACTGTCAATTCTCAGAAGGAAAAGAAAACAAATAAAGAATATAGAAAATTATCATTCAAAATTGTTTTCTGTATTTTTAGCGCAAAATTTCGAAGGGCACCTTTGAAATCTAGAGCGTATTTCCCAACGCAAAAAAAACGGTGCTGAAGCGCAGCCCCTGTGAGTAATGTTAAGTGTTAGGAGTTAGGGTTAGGGTAGTGTTTAGGGGTAAGGGTTAACACTTCTGTAGTAGAGTCTAGGCGGTGGCGAGCAGCATACAGAAGGCTCACCACAAATGCAATCCCACACACAAATACAATTCCGCAAACACCAAATGTAAATACCCGCACACAAATGCAAACGTCACAAACAAAATGCCATAAGCCAAAACCCAGATGCGATGCAAACAATCCCGCACCAAATGCAACGAACGCCACTAACACAAATGCCAAAAATCCCCTGCCAGCGCCCGCCTGTACTGATCTGTACTGAGGCGCTATGTTAAACCCACACCCCCCACCGACTTTGGAACAAAGGAGCAGCCACCTTCCGACCACAACGGCTATCACGCTATATGGCCGGTAGGAAGTGTAATCTTACCTATCAATAGTCGCGAAACGTGTATGAGTTACAGATTTCTGAATTCTAAGCATGCATAGAATGATACATGATCTTAGGCAATAATCCCTGTTAGTGTCAAGTTTATTAACGCACAAGATAGCTCTAATTAATTACTGTACATTCAACGAGCGCGAGTAATGCCATAAGGCTAATACAGGCATAGATAAGGCGTGATGGCCGGTAGGAAGTGTAACTTACCATATCAATAATGTCGCGAACTATAATGAGTTAACGTTTCTAAAAGAATTCTACATGCATGAGCCATACTGTCTTAGCAAATAATTCGGTGAGTGTCGCAGTTTAGTTGCGCACGAAATTAGCCTAATTAATTAGCAAATATGACAAACGCGGAGCCGCGTTGGCGTCTTTCTAGCACCGCCGCTTCATAAAACTCAATCTTCAACCAGAGATGCATAGCTATTAGCGTTAACGCGGCGTATCGTTGAAAGTGAGTGTAAGGGAGGAGGTGCGCGGAGGAGGGGAGACAGTGGGGAGGAGGTGGTGGAGGGAGGAGGGAGGAGGAGAGGAGGAGAGAGGAAGAGGAGGAGGAGAGGAGAGAAGGAGGAGAAAGAGGAAAGGAGGAGGAGGAGGAGGAGGAGGAGGAGGAGGAAAGAGAGGAGGAGGAGGAAAGAGAGGAGGAGGAGGAAAGAGAGGAGGAGGAGGAAAGAGAGGAGGAGGAGGAAAGAGAGGAGGAGGAGGAGGTAGAGGGAGAAGGAGGTGAGGAGAGGAGGTGGAGGAAGGAGGAGAGGAGAGGAGGAGAGGAGATGAGGAGGAAAAGGAGGAAGGGACGAGAAGGAGAGGAGAAGAAAAATAAGAGAGAGGGAGGAGTAGGAGGTGGAGGAGGAGAAGAAGAGAGAGGAAGAGGATAGGCAACAGAGGAGGAGCAGAGAAGGAGAGGAGGGAGGGAGGTAAAGAGGAGGAGAGGAGGAGGAAGAGGAGGAGGAGAAGGAAGAAGGAGGAGGAGGAGGAGGAGTAAGGAGGAGCGGGAGACGGGGTGGATGAAAAGAAAGGATAAAAAAGAGGAGGGAGGAGGAAGAGGAGGGAGAGAGTAGGGGAGAGGAGGAAAGGAGGCGGAGGAGAGAGAGAGATGGGAGGAAGGAGAGGCTGGCGAGGGAGAGAGTAAGAGGAGGAGGAAAGAAGAGGAGGGAGAGGAGGAAGCGGAGGTGGAGGAGGAAGAAGGAGAGGAGCGGAGGAGAAGAAAGAGAGAGGAGAGAGGAGAGAAGGAAGGGGGGGTGCGAAGAAAAGGAGGAGGAGAGGAGAGAAAGAAACATGAGATAAGATAGAGAGTCGGAAGACGGATATAGGGGTGCGAATGTGGGGCAAGAGTGAAAGAATGGAAGGTAGAGAGGACGAAACAGAAGGAGGAGGAAAGAAGGAAGAGAAGAGGGCAGTGGAGTGAGGAGGAAGAGATGGAAGAGGAGGATAGAAGCAGAGAGGAAGGAGAGGGAAGGAGGAGGAGGAGGATGAGAGGAGGAGGAGAGGATGAGGAGGAGGAGAAAGGAGGCGGAGGAGAGAGAGGTAGGAGGAGGAGAGAGAGAGGAGCAGAGAGAAATGAGGAGAAGGGAAGAAAAGGAGAGCTGTTGGAGGAGGAGAAGAGAGGAGGAGGAGGGGAGAGAAAACTGGTGTAGAAAGGAGGGAGGGGAGCAGGCTGTGGAATAAGGAGGCAGAAGGGGAGAAGGGAGAGAGGTGGTGGAAGAAGGAGGAGGGGAGAAGCTGGTGGAGAAGGAGGAAAGGGAGAAGGAAGCGGGAGAATGGAGGCTGAGTGGAGGAGGAGGGGAGAGAAGGGGATACAGCTGGTAAGAATGAAGCAAGATAACAAAAACACACCAGCAATAAGGTGAAGGAAAGGAAAGACAAAAAGAAAGGTAGAAAAGGATAATATGGGGAGAAAGGAGTATGGGTGGATAGAGACAGAGAAGGAGAAGCACTGGATGCAGAAAATGAGGAAGGGGAAGATTGAGGCCGCCAAAACTGCATGCAAGTGGCCCGCTTCCACACACTACACCAGGATTAATACCTCTCAGTGGTAAGAATTGAGGCCAGAGCGAAGCAGCCATAATGTCGTGGAGTTTGAATTGTAGCCATGAGGGCGAGAGCGCACGATCTGATAGTGTAGTTTGTCGAATAGTATGCGCGTGGGCCATGCCAGAACCCGCCCCCGAGGCGCTTGAAGAAAATTGACGCACAATCACAAATAGACGGCATGGGAAGCGGAATACCGATGTCGTCAAAATAGGGGGTTTTGGGAGCTTGTAGAGTGTTTTTGGACGCGCGGGAGAGAGAACGATCTAATTGAATTTTGGGTTGAAAATGAGTGCTTATATGACTGCACCCAAATAGAATATGCAAACAGAAGTTGTAAGGACTAAAAACTTTCACAATGGGGCCGCACCGAAGACTGGGACAAGTGGATGAGTACTGTAGAAATCGATTCTAATGATTCTATGCCGGCTTGTGTTGTACTACTACTAGTTAGCTAAGACTAGGGCTCATAGGGTCTGAATGTCGCACAACACAGGGGTAACTGCGCGAACAGTACCCTGGGTAGCGGTGACCAGGTATAACCAGACGTCAAGCCTAGGTCACCTAAAGAGAAAGTAGAGTGAAACTATTATAGATAAGGAAGGAAATGGTTAAGGAGTAGAGGTTTAAGGGTTAGAGTTTAGGGTTCGGCAGGGTTCGGGTTGAGAGTAGGGGTAGGCGACATCCTAGCCAACAAGTTCGCCAATCCATCACCCGCTTAACACACATATGTGCAGAACATAATCTAGTTCCGAGAGCCTGGTCGGTTTAGCGAGATACCTAGACTACGTTAGACAATGGAGTAGTAGGTACGATCCGGCATATAAATAAGTAAAAGGGTACGCATTCCGGTATACCGGAGACCGTACCGCCAGGGTAGTCTTCCGCAGTACGCAGCCCCGGGGAGCATAGACCCTATGCAGCGTAACTAGGCCCTGCGTAGCTCATAGCTGCATAAGCGGACTATCCTAATGGCGTCATAGTCATATTCCCACAGCTGGGGTACGCCTAGAAGTACCCTGGCGCCTGGTAACGGTCGCGGTATGAGAACCGAACGTACGCTGGTATAGATTATTGATATAGTTTAGGGTTGGGCTGACTTGGGGTTAGGAGTAGGCGTAGCGATGACCTAGACTCGTTACTACTTAGTACGAGGCCCTGGGGGGGGGGGGGGGATGGAGGCGCATATAGACGAATTAGCTTAGAAACACTAGCCTATTATTATAGAGATAGTAAGTTTATTAGTACGGCACTACCAGGTGTACGTTCAGTATAACGAAACGTACCTATGGTACGATCACGGCATAGGATACAATAATGTAAACCAAAACCGACGAGGATAAGGGTATACAAAAAAAAGCCTCCTATCGCTTCTTGTGCGGAGGAATACCTGCGAGTGAATCACTCGGGACACGGTTTGGCTTGGTGAGCGTTTTCAGAGAACTAAGAACTTCCTAAACTGGTTTATATACTCAAACAGCGAACCTTTTTTCCGCTATCTGGGAACTTAACTATGTATCGCAATAACTCTGTATATTAAACTAATATATACTGTTACATTGGAAATAAAATCGAAGTGACGAGCGAATGAATATACTGAGACCAGCGACATTTCTGTCTGACCTGTGAGCTATTTGGTTTGAAAGAGACGGATTCACCTGACCAATATCGGAGGGCGCTGCGTTTGCACAACGATCGCTATGCGCAAATTAACTGGGAAATGCCGTAACGTCACAAGAGAAAATCACAGAAATGAGGCTCAGAATATATTCGCACGCTCGTAACAAATATGAATGTAACATAAAATACAGAGTAACAGAGAGATAGCTCTAAAGATGAAATAATGAGACAATTTTGTAGACAGTTATAATTCGATTTATAAATATCAGACAGAGTATTGGCGATTAAAACATAGTAAAAGCTTGCAGACATAGAGAGCGGAAGAAAAGAGTTCGATAGTTGAGATAAACCCAAGTTATGAGAAGTTTTCTAAGTCTCTGAAAACGGCACCAGAAACCGGCCGCGAGCTGAAATTCAGTCGGCATTCTGCCGGATCAAAAGGGAATAGGGAGGACTTTGTAAGCCTATCCTGCTTGGAGGTTTGGGTTACAATATATTGTAATCCTAGTTCCAGGAACTGTACCAGAGCAAGTAACCTGGGGGAAATGGACCTCTCAGACCTGTTACCCATGTACTAGTGATACACTAAGTAGTCAGTTAGCTCTAGATAACTATAAGCGACGCTCACATTGAAAACTGCCGACTAGGGCCCTATAGCATAGCCATTAACGAATGCTCGGATATCTCCGCAGACCACCTTACTCCCGCAGTCCCAGCGGGAATAAGTATTTCGCGCGACAGGTGGAGAGGGTGGGCGGAGTTTGTTGTTGGTTGTAGACATACGAGAAAAACAATTGTTGTTAGCATCAGTACAAAAATTAAAAAGGGACTACGTCCGAAATTTTCTATGGGAAAAAATTTGTCAAAAATATGCCATTTGTTTTAGCATTCAAAGTAAGAAGTAAACGTATACTAAAGTATATCCTCAACTCTCACCTGTCAAAATGTTTTAATACGGTTTGGTTAAATTTGCAAAATCTAGACAATTTTGGTAATTTCTGTTGTCTAAACCTATTTCCCCCAGTACTAGTATCAGATACTGGCATCCACATCTCTGTTTTTCAGCACCGATCAGGCAAATAGGGCAATATAAAGAAAGGTTTATATTACGGCATGAAAAGTAAACAGAAACACATACATTGTAATATTTACATACATTTTATTTATGTACAAATAACACAAACAATGATAATAACTTGATGGTGCTATAATCGTGACGTAATCACTTTATAAACTAGTAATTTGTTCATCTTTTGCTGACAAAACTAATATAGCAATCTCTTTTTGAATCGCTTAAATTGTTAGCTTGACAAGCAAACAAATGTTTTTGAACGGGACACAACCAACGCCAACACCGGGCCCACACGCCCGCTCCACTAGAGCGGAATACATAGTTCCGGCCTAGATTGGCGGGCTGACTGCATCGGGGCCAACCGGCACGAGAATGGCCGTTTTGAAGTTCGGCAATGAATGTTTGTTTCACGTAGAAGAAATACGCAGAGTATCGGGATTGCAAAACGATAGTTAGAGAGGATTGCGATATTTAGTAGGGCCGAGCCGGTGATATAAGCTTAAAGAACCGTATTCTACTCATTAGTAGCTGATATAACTTAAGACATATTCACTTCGGATAAGAGGCATTAATTGCCTACCACAGACGTTTTATAGCCGGATATAATCGGGGATAAGTTGGTCCATCGCATGCCCTATGGGTCGTTCTATAGCCCAGCAGCAGCTAATGTAAGCGGGCTATAGTAGTAGTAATTGTAAAGCGCCAACTGACTTTATTCATGAACATGGTGACGGTCATGTACACATGTAGCTGTGTGACTAACGTCAATACACCTGTTGACAGTTTAACACTGCGCATGCGCTTAACCCTTTAACTACCGCAATCGCAATATTGCGATCAATAACGGTCATTTGAATTTCCCGCTCAAATACGTATAACGACCCTGTAAACAACTGCTAGATGGCGTATTAGTCAGATTATTACCTCCGCCACCAATTCGCACTCAAAGATGGATGCCGTTCTATTCATAATTTTTGAGCAAATAAACGGTGAAAATTTGTAATTTTCTGAGCTTTTGGCGATGGCCAGACAACTTTATACGCTTGCTCAGGCACTGGATATGATCCAGGATGGGGACGATTCTGGTAGTGAGCCGGACTATGCAGGAAATGATGACTTTGAGAGATTTTAGTGCCGATGGCTCCGGTAGTGATAGCGATTATAATAATGAGCCACCAGATTTAGGCCTAACGCCAAATCGTGGGTGTGGCCGTGGGCGCGGCCGTGAACTTAGGGCTAGAGCACGCGGTAGAGCCCGCCAAGCCCGTGGAGGCAGACGAGGTGGGCATAGGCCACAGCAGCAAAGAAATGAAATGGACTGGGAAATGCTAGACGGAGAAGAAAATTATAATGAGTGGATTCCAGATTTCATTGGTAATACTGGTATTGCTGTAGATAGAGATATGGCCAATGCCCGCCCCATTGATTTCCTGTCACTCATATTGGGTGATGACTTTTGGAATTTGCTAGTGAATGAGACTAACAGATATGCTACACGTTATTTGCAAAATGCTCCACTTTCCCCACATTCTCAGTTCAAAAACTGGGTTGATGTTACTGTGCCTGAGATGAAAGCATTCATGAGCCTCCAACTGGCCATGGGACTTGTTGAAAAATCAGAACTCAGTGATTACTGGTCCACCTTTTGGTTGAGTACCCGATTCCAGCAGATTCTTTCATTCCTGCACTTCGTAAATAATGGAAATCAAATTGCACGTGGCGAGCCAGGGCACGACAGACTTTTCAAAATACGTCCGGTCATTGAAACTCTGGTACCAAAGTTCAGGGAAATATACAAACCGAACCGGGACCTGTCACTCGATGAAATGACTATAGCTTTCAAGGGACGAAGCTCCATCAAGCAATATAATGCTAAGAAACCTGATAAATGGGGCTACAAAGCTTTCGTGTTATCAGAATCCAATACTGGGTATTCATTGGACTGGAGTCTATATGCCGGGAAAAATGCCGAAGCCGTTGTGGATGACGATAATATTGGAGCTGCCCATAGAGTTGTGCGGAATCTGATGACCCCATATACAAATAAGGGTCATGTTGTGTATATTGATAGTTACTACTCGTGTATTCCATTGGCAATTGAACTTTCTGACCAGGATACTGGTGTGTGTGGTACAATAAATGCCAATCGTGTGGGCATGCCGGTAGAGCTAAAAGCTGCAAACCTTCCCCTTCGTAAGGGGGATGATCCGGTCTACATGAGGTGTAATAAACTACTTGTCGTTACTTGGCATGACACAAAGAGGGTGTCTGTGATGTCTACTGTGCATAGCAATCAAAATGTAGAAAAGCGTATTCGGTCGAAGGATGCCCCAGGTGGATACAGGCCTGTGAAAAAACCTTACTGTATAGATCAGTATAATTCTCATATGGGTGGAGTAGACCTTGCGGACCAGCGTATGAAGACTTATCTTTTCCCTCACCGATCCAGGAAATGGTACATGCGCATTTTCCATGCTCTTGTTTCTATTTCCATTGTGAATGCTCAGATTATTCACCGGTCTGTAGTGGATGGTACTGAACGTTTGGACCTCAAAGACTTCACCATGGAAATCTGTACATCACTCCTTGAGGGCTACGGAAAGCGTGACAGTGTGAAACCAGGACGTCCAATCACTGGGGATAAGCCGCAGAGACTAGTTGAAAGACACTGGTTGGATCCAATTGACAATGGAAGACCTAACTGTGTTGTGTGTAGTGATATATCTATACGCGGTGGCCGTAGACAAACGCGCTTCCGTTGTCGGACGTGTGGGGTGGCCTTGTGCGCTTACCCTTGCAACGAACGCTATCACACCCTGCTGAACTACAAATTATGCCACTTGTATATGTAATTGACTCAGAAATAGTTCTATGACTCAGAAAAACACTCCATTTTGTATATCTAAAGTGACAGTAGTGAATTGAAGTCTTCCAAAGAGAACTACTTCATTCGGTTGAAAACACACTTGAAAATGACAATTCACCCACCCCCCGCCATGGCATAATTTGAACAGTACTGAAGGGGAAATTGAAAAGTATGTATCAAAACATTCTTATTTTAGGGCAGAAACTTTATTCTATCAATATACATCAGTCACTGTATATATAGTCAAGGGTGTGAAAAAAAAAAGTATAGGTGAAACTCAAAAACGTGTGGTTGACCTACATTTTGACCCAATTTGACCTAATTAATTATGTAATTAGGTCAACCTAATTAGTGTCTTCTGAAGTACCCAACAACATTTTCAATTACACCAACCAGCTAACTATTGTTACTTTTTAACTAGAATTGTCCAAATATACACCCTCTAAAACCCTGTAATTACTAAAAAATAATTCAGTAGTTAAACTTGTTAAGCCTAAGGTCAAAGGTCGGGAGGAGTTTCCGTCCCAGAATTGCGAGTAAAATTCTTTACTCGTGTGAAACGTGTAGTGTGAAGGGCTGTTCAAACGGATCGTATTGGCTTAAGAAAGAGTTAGAGCATGAATTGACCATAATTTAAATGTATCAAGTGTCATGTCACTCAGGTCATCCATTATCGGTGCTCTATTCCCCGCTACATGCACTGTTATTCGACACAAAGGTGAGCGACCTGCGTATGCAAGGTAGACAACGCATCGAGATAAACAACATGGCGGAGTTTACTCGCACATCCGGGCTCTCCCGGAGATGCAAAACTACTGGCGCAGAACATAGACGCAGAACTGTCAATCGGTGTATATACACAGCCTGACATCCATCCTTTCAATAGTCTTGTACCTCTACAAAAACTGCCGAACAATTACGTATATCTCAAATATAATAATCATCTAACAGTCCACCCTCATTGGCCCAGCGGGCCTGTAGAAATGTATAATTCACTGGCCCCCACTAGGTTTTACAGGCCCGAATCAATGATCATCATATTATGAAAAGAGAAACCGAACCGGACCGGAAACCGTAAGTTGTTGCGACTTCTAGCGGCGACAAACACGCATGGTGTTGACTAGTTACTTCCGCTACTTAAGATCGGGAATATGATGCCCTATCGGTAAATATCGGTAAATTTTCATACAAAATATCGGGAATTTCGGTAAATTCTCAGACTGATCATCACATAAAGAAGCTGAAATATCATTAATATACCATTTATTCCATTTTTTCCCACTGGCCCATCGGGCTTGTTCATTTACCAGTTTCATTGGCCCCACAGAAAATTTACTGGCCTCGGATACCGGGCCAGTGGTTAATTTCGCAGACTGATCTAATAGGGGTGAGTATTGCGACCAAAAACCGTATTGCAATAATATTGCAATACGACAAAACCGTGATTGCAATATTTTCCAATACGCATTGGGAAGTGTATCACATGCCATGAAATAGTAACAATTTGATGGTTTTAATATCATCATATATTGTATTATATGACATGATTTAATTTCTCATGTTTTTCTTGAGAAACAGAAGCACGTACGGCAATGGTTTCTGCTGACAGTGCAGCTCTCTGTGCTGTACAATGTCACCCGCTGTACTGAATACCCTTCGGAAGGCACTGCCGTGGCTGGAATACACAATACCCCTGCCTGCATAATTGGTTAATACTGGATACTGAAACTTGAAACTGAACTGAAACTGAAACAGTGGGTGCTCGCTTCAGCTTGTATCGCGCGCGCGGCGGGCACTCAGGTGAGCATAGGCTATATATAGACTCCCTAGTTGCCGTGCTCTCTGCCTCGCGCACAGGCTGCCCCACTCTGCCCGCGCAGTAGTACGCGCAGTGCTCATGCAGTGGCCGCTTACCAGTAATACTGTATGCGT
This sequence comes from Priapulus caudatus, assembly GCF_000485595.1. Lineage (NCBI taxonomy): Eukaryota > Metazoa > Priapulida > Priapulimorpha > Priapulimorphida > Priapulidae > Priapulus > Priapulus caudatus. The sequence continues at coordinate 73,246 of NW_014577300.1, read as the reverse complement.
CGGCAGGCATTGTGCTTCATAATATATACACCGCCAGTGCATAATTTTCGAGCCCATTAACAATATAGACATAAGGCAAGTGTAAAGTAATTATTTCTTGTTATACCACCGTATCGTAAAATATCGATATCCGGAAGTTGTATCGCGATATATCGAGTTTTCAAAATATATTGCAATATACCGATATACCGGTATATCATTACACCCCTATGATCTAAGGATTTCTGCCTTGTTTTGTATCAAGTAGGGCCTACAACCTTCACCTTATAGTATGCCAGCGTTGTTATTAAAACTAATAGGCCTACCTCAGTTCGCTGTGCACAGTGTAAATTTCACGAGCCGAACCTAAATTTCACTTAACCGCCAACCGCCATTTCGATCGGAACGCCGAAAACCCGAAACGACATAACATATGATACCACAGCCTTGCAACTCGCGTTGGCACGAGCATAAATAAGCATCATATACTCATATATATATAAATATTAAAACATTAAAAACCAGGAAACATTAATCTACAACAACTTAATAATTATCATTACGAAGATATATATTTGCCTTGTGTTTAGGCCTGTGCACTGTGAAAAGCAGGTCGATTGCCGATTTTAGTTGCACCAAAAATGGCGGACATGGCGGCTGTTTGTTTGTTTTCATCCAATTCACCTCAGAAAATACGGCATAACTCGATAAATAAGTAGCGCCCAGTTACCGCGACCAAGCCAGGGGATTGTCTTGAGGCAATTGATACAATTCATATTGACTTGCCTAAGTCTTTTAATTAACTTGACATCAATAACTTTATTTAAAGGGAGAGTTTACTCTGGGTTCTAGGGTTATTTTCAGCTAATTTAGGTTATAATTACGCTACATAAAGTTTCATGTTCAATCACCATTAGAAATATTATTTTAAAAAATGTTTAAAACTAACGACTACAGTGTTGATTACAACGACGGTGGCGCCACTCAAAGCGCACGATCTGATAAGTTGCGCAAAACCACTTTCCAGCAAGGGCTACAGACCAGGGTGTTTCTTATTTATTCATTTAAAAGCAAAAGGATTGTAATCTCTTACATAAAGGCGAGCTGCTTTTTTGTGTCTGTCCTTCTGTCTATCTTCTCCCTCCGTAAGAGCTCACCCCCAACACCAATATATTTTCTTAATCAGCATGTCGCAACGACCAAGGCAAGGTCCAAAAAAAAAAAAAAAAAAAAATAAAAAGTTTACAATTACAATTAAATATTTATTATTTTAAGAAATGTCGCGAGGTGGCGCTATATTACCCTCCTACTAATTTAATGCGGCCGTTCACTGCTCATCCATCGACTGCATGTTGAATTTGCATTTTGACCGCTATTTTTCTAGCTGCTAAATTGTCGACTATTTTTGTTAGTTATTTAAAACAATTTAGCTTCGAATGAGAGACAAAAGCGTCGTACACGACTACTCTGAAAGGTATAAATGCTCAACTTGCTGCTTATTTTTTCGCATGCACTCAGGGCGAGCCTGTTTTTGTGTCTGTCCTTCTGTCATCTTCTCCCCCCCCCCCGTAAGAGCTCACCCCCAACCCATATATTTAATACAAATATTATATATATATATATATATATATGTATTATATATATATATATATATACAATTTGCACAAAAACGCCAAATAAAGGGCAAAAACAAACAACAGATTTCCCCAAAAATACTAGCGCAGCAGAAAAGTTAACAATAACAGCAATCTAGCGCTCGACTATACACTGCAGCAGAAAAGTCAAGACGAATCCTAGAACAGCAATCCTATAGCCGCTCAACTATGTCAGGCTCAAAATCAGCAATTGACATGAATAGCCGAAACGCCATTAGCAGCAAACGGCAATAGCTTGAAATAGCAGAAAGCAGTACCCCAAAGAAATCCGGGCAATCGCCGGGTAGCCAGCTAGTATCTTATAAACGACATATAGTTTCAGTTATAATAATAATTAATATGGATAAATTTGCCCTAAAATTAATATTGTTCGGTTAAATAGCATTTAGGTATAAATATAATTGCACTTTTGTGATTAGCCCTCGGTCTGTAACCTGCAAAATAAATTGTCAAATACGCAACTTTTTCGGGGTGGCACCACGGTCATGGGTGTCATGGCGCCGTTCAAATTTCGTAGCGTTGATGGGTAAATAATTATAACAATTAAATTGGGTATCTGGTAACAAATACGTGTGGGTATAGACGATTTGTTATACAGTAAGTACAGTTGTATGCAGTTAAATCCTAGAGGCTAATGTCCCTTTAATTAATATATTAAAATATTAGAAAACAAACTATTATGTTTTTTTATCAATGAAAAAAACTGTCCAGGATAAGTCTCACTCCCCACCATGGGGAAATGAAGACAAAAATAATTTTTGTTGTTTCTCATTTCATTATATGTGCTCATTTCAGTTTGAGAATATATGAATATATATAGAATATATGGAACACAATTTTCAGCTTTTTTTTCAACACCTGACTGGTATCACTGAAATATTATTATATTAAGTTTATATTTGTTGTATTTAGCTGTGTAATAATGCCTGTTATTTCTTTTTAGTTCAAGAGGTCAACAAACGTATTAATACTCTGCGTACCCAGTATTCTAGACTGGTAAAACCTGGAAAAAGTGGCAGTTGTGCTGCAGCCAAAACTGAACGGCAGAAGTGGCTTCTGACTACCTTATCCTTCCTGGAGCCGCATGTGAAAAAGCGAAATTCTTTCTCCAACTTTCAAGTAAGATATATATATGAATTTATTTATCAGATATAAAATATAAAATACATGTTACAAGAGATGCCATGGGGGAAATTAATAATATGCTGAAATTATTCTGATCGTTTCTCATTCATATATAAACATATATAAAATGTCAGAAATAATTATTACACTGGAATTATTTGATGGGACAAATAACTAATAAACACAAATTATTTTATCATTTTTTAATTCTTTCATCACTTCACTATGTGACAGCATTTTTCCTTTTCATCAGAATTGCATTTTATTATCCTGCAACGAATCTAGCATTTGCCCCACTGCCAGTCAACAGGCCCCAGCTCAGAATTAAAGTACGACTTCAGCAGATCTCTATGAGCTTTGGCCTTCTTCGTGGGGTTTGTACCTGGTTTCAGAGCTGCCTGTTCAAGCTGTGGATCTTTATGCCACAAACCCGCGGTTATAGCATGTGTTCCAGGATCCTCACTGTCTCCAACTTTTGCAACATACCCAGTCCCAATCTTAACGTGCAGATAGTTGTGAAGGGCGCATGTTGCCATAACTATTTTGTCTACAGTCTCTGGTGGGAGGGCGATGGTAGTCAGAAACACTCGGAATTTGTTTGCCATGATCCCAAAAGCGTTCTCAACTACCCTTTGGGCACGAGACAGCCTGTAATTGTAGACACGTTTGTCCAGCTCCATTGAACGATAAGGGTAGGGTTTCATGATATCATCTCTTAGGGGAAAGGCATCATCAGCTACGATTGTGTAGGCCATGGGAGTATCATCCCCTGGATATGGTGTTGGATCTGGTATGTTTGCAGTCCTGGCCCGCATGCTCTGATCAAGTGTACATGCCCTGAAATACACCTCCATCAGACAACTTTCCATTGCAACCAACATTCACATACAGAAACTTATAGTCTGCATCCACCAGGGCCATTAACACAATGCTGAAACGTTGCTTGTAGTTGAAATACTTGCTGCCTGAATGTATGGTAGGTCGGATGTTGATGTGCTTCCCATCTAATGCCCCTATGCAGTTGGGGAAGTTCCATTTTTCTTGAAACCCTTTGGCAATGCTTTTCCACTCCTCCTTAGTCTGTGGACACTGAAATATATCATAGCAAAACTTTGTAATGGCAGATAAATATGACATGTTTTTATTTTTATTTCAGCAGACAACAGAGGATGATTCTGAAGAAGAAAATGTTACACCCGACGAGGTACAGGAGGAAGTGGAGAATGAGAACACCCAATTTACTACTCTAGAAAACCCACCTACCCCCCCGTCGGTCAGTGATAATTCTTCCTGTACCACAGAGAACAAGGAACAGGCATGTGATATTGATACACCAACCACCACAAGGAGACAATCAAAGAAGAGGGGGAGAGATAGCATAGACTCTGTGCAGAAGGCAGAACTCGATTTGCTCTCATCTATGAAGGCAATACTTGCGAAACATCAAGAAGAGCCCGAAGATGAGCTATCAGTTTTCGGAAAATTCATCATTAAGCAGTTAAGAGAAATTAATGATGAAAGCATGAGGCTAATGGTAATGAATGAAATTCAGCAGGCATGCTTCAGGGGACGCATGTCAGGTTGTAACTCAGGGAGATCGTTTTCCTTTTATAACCAACATGCCCCACAAAACCAGGTTTACCCCAACGTAGAGCCACATCCCCAACCTTCAACATGTACCAACAATGGCCCCTACCAGCACCCTGCACATGACAATGCTACTTTTATTAATGATAATTTTATTAAACATGAATAATGTAGTATGTGCACAGGGTACAGGTGAAGTATCTGAGTTACCATCTGTTTCAGCCTCTTCTTCTAAATAAAAATTCAAAGGTTAACCTTTGCAGACAGTAGATATATGTATGGAATTGCTTTATTTGTTTGGACTTGGTTTAATATCTAAGGGTGACATGTGAAATTTTATTGATATTATAATCTTATTTTTATAGAAGCAACTGTCTTTGTTTTATTGTTTTAATTTATTTCAGTCAGGTGTATTGGTATTGAACCTGAATTGAAGTTGCTCTGTAATAAAGTGTTTCACTCATATATAAATAAAAAATATGAAAATAAGCATGTACTTATTATTATTTATTATTAATTACTATGTGCATTTATTATTAATTAATATGTACTAGTGTTGTCAATC
>NW_014577300.1:55769-68310 GCF_000485595.1 Priapulus caudatus | reverse complement strand
CCAATAGCACACACATCCCTCACAAGGCACTAAATGGACCATGCATGGCACAAAAGGAGTAACAGATTCTATTAACACATGACCTGATAAGTAAGGGACGGAAAATTTGTCAGAGGTTGACATACATGGCGTTTATTGTCGGACTTTGACAATCACAAAACTCAATACATTCATCCGCCGCAAAGAAACGAATAGGAACAGTATCTATCTTTGACATGTGTTGCCAACAGATACATTAAGTACATACAGTAAACACGTCGGCCATGGCGCAATTTTGAAACTATTTAAGCCATTTTCCTGCAATCTGAGCATACTGTGGCCATATTCTCATGTCTGATAAACACATCTCAACCCTAGACTCAACCCTTGTCTGATTAGGCAGACAAAGCTACGCGACACACTTGCAGACAGTGCCTGTCTGACTAGGCTGTTCCATTTACCGTAGACATGCCAGATACAAAATGCCTGAAAAAAAACAATGTGTCCAAGCGAACAATGCGAACAATGCAGTGCAAATTTTGTAGCAATGCAACTGAAATGAGGAATATAACCTTGCGGCTGCAAGAATGCGGAATTAAGCCTAGAAATCGTAATGGTTGGAAGAATGGTTGGAGACCCTGCATTAGACATAATTACAACCAAAAGTTCATCATCTCATCACCAAAAACTCGAAACACATCTGTGGAATTTTTTTTTTTAAGGAGTTTGAATAACATTTTAGCCCTTTTTAGGAATATTCATACGTTTTTAAAAGTTTTTTTAGGAATTTTAGGACAAGCTCAAATTTTAGGGCCGCTGGAAAGCCTGTAGTTAGGGTCATATTATCTTGCAAATATCAGTGCATAGGGGTAACCTGCTCAACAATCTTTTTAGTCATAGTCTACGGGTTTATCGTTAGGGTCTAGTCTGAATTATTCGCAGATGAATTGTCTGTTGTACCGCGAGATTAGCACCAGCAAGACCAGCGAAGCGCTTCAAGACGATCTTGACAAGCTGGATACAATGGACATGCGACATGGCAGATGGGAGTTTAATGCAAGCAAGTGCTACATCATGAATATCTCCCTTCTGCGCAAAAACATCATAAGTACATCTACCCACATTCACGACTCTTCACGTGCAGTATGTCACATCCAACCCGTATCTTGGAGTTCACGCTAGACAGTGCCTCAAGGTGGAACGTCCACATTGACAACATATGTGTGAAGGCCAACAGATTGTTAGGCTTCCTGGCGCCGAAATCGGGCTGGCCAGGCCATCAGCGCATTAAGGAAAGAGCATACAAAACTCTTGTATACCAAGCCTGGATACTGCTCATTCAGTGTGGGGACCCACACCAAAGAGAAATATAAATATAAGCTAGAAATGATACAAAACAGATCTGCAAGATTTGTTACAAACACCTATGGGCGATATAGCAGTACGTCAGCTCTTAAGGACCAACTCGGGTGGCAAGAACTTATGTATCGTAGACCTTTAACTCGAGTGTAGTGATGTAATACAGGTTGTAAACCACCTCAGAGGCAATACCGGCGAATAGATATCTGATCCCGGGATTGTCAGAGTACCAGATCGAAAAACCCCCACAAATTTCGACACCTGCACTGCAACAACAACGCATTCAAATTCTCTTTTTCCCCCGGATGATTCTAATCTGGAACAACTCTACCCGTGGTGTTTGTGGAAGCAACGGACGTTGACATTTTTAAGTCAAGGCTTCACTCCACATTGCACGCGAACCACACTTTAAGAGGACACCAGTTGCATTGCACTCACAATCATCATTATCACCTGTATGTTTATTGGGTTTATCCCTGAGCCTTACTACCTTGTCATTATATCCAGTGTAGTTGACACCGACAAGTACGAGAACATAACATAACATAACATAACAGGGTGGAAAATTTGGATGGATGTTCGGTTCAAGGATAGAGAACATGAGAACAAGGATAGAGAAAACCCCCTCCCCCCTCGGTCGCTTCGCTCCCTCGCATCTCACTCTCACCTATCACCCAATGTTGGCAGCCCTGTGGATCAGGTTGGGGAAAACTCCCTGCTCTGCATGCAGATAAAGGTGGGGAAGCTTCCAGGGCCTTTTCCTTACTTGTTGCTTTTTCTTCTACCTTCTATGACGCCTCCTTTGCAAAAGCATAGCCAAACACAATACCACAGCTGGATTTAACTTCATTTTGGAAAAAAATGCTGGAAGTGCGTCTGCTTGCTGCTAGGGGAAACACTCCCGACCCTTAGTACACGCTAAATCCGCTTGGAACGCCACGAGAGCGCCATGGTTAGAGTACCTCCATAAAGAGGAGGTATGGAGGTACTCTTTATGGAGGTACTCTAGCTATGGTTAGCGCCAACTGTGACTTTGAGTCGTACAGTGTGCGGGGGCCTCACGATCGATCGGCTGCCGAGCGTATGGCGTGCGAGGGCTTACGACTGCGGCCCGAGCAAAATCGTATAGTGTGCGGCTAGCATTATAGTCATTATGGACGCGTTTCTGCGCTTGCGAGACACGTAGCGGTCTGCCTTCCAGAATATAAATTTTTTGAATTTTCAATATTGAAATGACGCTTTCTCGTGCATTCTGCAATTTCTGGCACTGCAAATGTTACATTATGTATACATGCTGGGAGAAAAGAATGAAACGTGCATGAATGACATGTGCATTATGATTATGTAACAAACTGTTATATACAGTAAACACCCGCATATAAAGGAACCCGGGATTTTAAAAACCTCCAGGCTGAAATTGGACCAATAGAGCACCTATTATATTAGACCAATAAATTGTGCCCTAAAATTTTGTATATTCTGATGTTATTTTAGGGTTAGGGTATATAATAAAACTAGCTGGGCTACCCGGCAATGCCCGGGATTTTTTGGGGGTTACTGCTTTTTCTGCTATTTCATGCGTTTCCTGCTATTGCTTGCGTTTCGGCATTTCATGCGATTGCCTGATTTTGAGCCTGACTACAGTTGAGCGCTATAGGATTGCTGTTTACTTTTCTGCTGCGCTAGGATTCGTCTTGAATCAACCGATGATCGAGTATAATCGATGATCGTGACATCACTAATATGTACCTTCAAGAACTCTGGCTGTAGTACTTGGTAAATTGCACTGCAGGTCTTGGGGACCAACAGTCCAATGGTTGTCTCTCCCACTCGGAATATGTAGGCCAAGCTGCGATAAGTCTCACCTTGAAAAATGATGCAAATTAAACAATTATTATTTAAAACCGTATCCACATTTTTTATTTTTTATGAATAATAACATATCCAGAGATTTATGGGGCCAAATATAGGTAAATGAAAGTGATATGCATTTAAAAAAAAGAAATGGGATGGGGTACCTTGTTCAATATATACCGCGTTCACATGGTCATGGTTTGGCTCGGGCAAAATGGGCTAAATTTGGCTCGGGCCGGTTTGAGTCAGAGCGTTCACACGTGCGCAAGCGAATACTATTATTATTTAATATTAATTAAATAATATTTAAATTATTAATATTAATATTACGCAACTATATATCTGTCGCGAGATGGCGTTGTGTAAGATTCAGTGTTTACATCCGTTCCGAGTTCAATTATCAATCTTGAAAACATGCATCCTGATCTAATTTTTCGAATTTTTATACTGTTTTGGACTTTATATTTCGTCGATATTCTGCCTTGGCCTATATGCTGCTCTTTGCTTTTGGAGATACGGCGATATACAGATAGCTAATGCTTCGAGTGGGTTAACTCGGTTTGCTTTCTTTATTCATCCACACGATACAGCGTAAGAAGTTGTGGCGACCTCCTTGGCAACACTAACTTGAACTTTTAAGAGAAACTTAGAAACACCGGCATGTTTCTTAAAACCCGCGTTGGTAACGAAAACGAGGCCGTAATAATGAAACGAAAACAAGGCTACCTAGCCACAAAACCGCACGCAGGGAGAATGATCCGGTCTCCGGTTGTACTGCACCGAATGTAACATCTGTGAGACTGACAATCCAGTACACTCCCCGTCTGATGTCTATTAGATATCACCACTAGACAATCAATACACAACCAATAACGCGATTAATGATCATAAACTATTTACGTCACAGATAGACAGTCAGTCAATCAGGCGTATTAGCTCGGTCACAGGCCGACTGAACTTCACAGTCCTTCCTCCTCGGAGAATCCTGACTTGAGCCTTTCGAACATTACCATCACTCTCACTAGGCATAGCACTTTCAACAATGCCCATGGACCACTCACTTCGCGGCACCTCCTTATCCTTAAGTAATACAATATAACTATTTTTGATGTCAGGCTGGCTTTCTCGCCACTTACGAGGTCTGAAGGTAACCTTCCCTCCAGCGTTTCCAGAATGCATTGGAGAGGACTTGAACTCTCTTCCAATGTTCCCGGTAGATATCCTTCTGGTCAAAGTCGACACATGCCAATGGGTCGCCGCCGACTTTCTGATTAAGGAGTGTCGCGGGACTAAGAACCATAGGGCATTCTGTGTCTGTAGATATAGGTGCCACTGGTCGCGAATTCACTATGGCACATACCTCTGCCATGAAGGTAGTGAGAACCTCATGAGTAAGGTTCTTCACACCCCCTCCGTGTAACATAGAGTCAAGAATTCTCCTTGCAATACCAATCATCCTCTCCCACATGCCTCCCATGTGGGAGGAGTGTGGCGCATTGAAGATGCAGGTGGCTCCCGATTCATACAGGTACTTCTTGACAGGACCGTCTTCGACGTTAACGGTGTCGATCCTGAGACTCCTGGTCGCACCGACAAAGTTGGTTCCTCTCTCTGATCTGAACTCCTTTACATTACCCCTGATGGCGACGAAGCGACGGAGAGAATTTATGAATGCTGAGCTGCTCATGTCCTCTACGACCTCAATATGAATTGCGCGAATAGTCAAGCAGGTAAACAATATAGCCCAGCGCTTGCTGTGTCTACCCCTCGTTCTGCGTGACACCACTGCCCAAGGTCCGAACATGTCAACACCTACACGTGAAAGGTGGTCCAGGTGCGAGGCGGTCAGCAGGCAAGTCGGCCATCTTCTGGTGCTCCAAACGTCCCTGTAGTTTCCTGCAGGTGACACAATGATGAATGATTGCGGAAACAACTCGCATCACCCCTACTATCCAGTAACCATGGCTCCTTATGGCTCCCTCGGTAATTAGCCTGCCTTGATGCTTAACTTTCTCATGAAAGTGGCGTACCAGTAATCTTGCTAAATGACTTTTAGCTGGCAAGATTACCGGGTTTGTCTCTTCTCAAGACAACCTTGATTGAGACGACCTCCAACCCTCATAACGTCATCATTGTCCAAATATGGGTTGAGAGGACTGATAGCACAGTTATTGGGAACAGGTTTCCTATCCCAAAGCCTCTGAATTTCCTCAGAATAGGCATCTCGTTGTCCTTGTCTCCCGATAAATTGCTCTGCCTCTTTGTAGAGATCGAATGCCGACGATTTATCCTTGTCAGCTCCTTGCTTTCTTCTGCTTTTAAAGCTCCTTGCAGCTCGTTTGAGAACAGAGATGGCAGCAACAAGTCTATACCAGCTCGAGAATCGCTCAAATTTTTCAGATATGCTCTCGTCAACTGTGGTTTTACGGATGCCAACCTCAACTTGTGGTCTCAACTCTATCGTTGTCAGGAGAGACTAGAGGGTAGGTCTCCGAAAGGTTATCATTGTCGCGCCTTCTCAATTGTTCCGGTCCTGATAGCCACACACTAGCTGCAAGCTGGTCAGCTGCTATCAAGCTTCGTGTACCCTGATCTGCCGGATTCTGGTCGGTTGGTACGTATGACCATTGCTCAGAGCGTGTCACACGAAGGATTCGCTCAACCCGGTTGGCGACGTATGTGTTGAATCTGCGTGTCGTATTGCGGATGTAGCCTAACACAACCCTGCTGTCACTGTAATATCTGAACACTGTAGGGCTAATGTTCAAGCTTTCACTTACAGTCTCGCCCACTTCGACAGCAAGGATTGCTGCGCACAACTCCAGTCGAGGAATGGTGTGCCCGTGTGAAGGCGCTAGCTTAGCCTTTCCCATAACGAATCCCACTTGTCCTTCTCCATCCTTGTACGTTTTGACGTAGGCAACGGCGGCAACAGCCTTCTCTGATGCGTCAGAGAAAATATGCACTTCTACTTTCTCTGCAGTACTGAGCGACAAGGGTACGTACATCCTCGGAATCTGCAAGTCCTTTAGTTGACTGAGAGACCTCTTCCATTCCACCCAACTAGCTAGGGGTTCGGAGGGTAAAGTCTCATCCCAGTCGACACCCTTTGTCAACTCTCGAAGTAGGATTTTTCCGTGTACGGCAATGGGTGTTATGAAACCCATGGGGTCGAAGATACTATTTAGCGTGGACAGCATTCCCCGCCGTGTGTTAGGTTTCACCTCTAGTTGTACGTCGAAGGTGAAATGATCGGCGTTCAGGTCCCATGACATGCCAAGACTGTGTTGTACAGGTAATGGGTCCTTGTCTAAGCTCAGGGATTTAAATTCCTCTGCCAGCTCCTGCTCCGGAAATGCCTGCATGACTTCAGTGCTGTTAGATGCTATCTTATGCAGCCTTAGGTTCCCTCCCTTGAGCCTTGAGCACCTGCTGTGTTTGTGTCATGATATCGATAGCTTGCCTAGCTGTGGGTAGGGAAGTGAGTGCGTCATCGACATAGAAGTTCTCCATCACAAACTCACTCACGTCTCCTGCCGCATCTTTGACGGTTTCGTGCAAACAATATGTCGCGACTGCCGGTGAGGGGCTATTCCCAAACACATGAGTCCGCATTCGGTATTCGGTGAGGTCAAGGTCGGGGTCATTGTCGCGATACCACAGAAACCTTAGAAAGTCACGGTGGTCTTCTCGTACCAAGAAAGAGTAGAACATCTGCTCTATGTCTCCTGTGATAGCGTAGGCATCCTTACGAAACCGCAGAAGAATTCCCAACAAACTGTTGGTTAGGTTAGGCCCTGATAGGAGCGTGCCATTCAGTGATATGCCTTCATACACTGCTGATGAATCAAACACGCCTCTTATCTTGTCAGGCTTCTTCGAGTGGTACACTCCGAAGATTAGTAGATACAATACTTCCTCTTCCGTCGGCAAGGCGACTTCAGCTGCTCCAGAGTCTATAACTTTCTTCATAAACTTTATAAAGTGTTCTTTCTTCGTAGGGTTTCTCTGAAGATTAGCATCCAGAAACTTTGCACGTTTCAAAGCCAAGGACCGGTTGTTGGGCATCACCTGCCTTGGAGAACGAAAAGGCAAGGGCGCGGTCCAATTCCCTTTATTGTCCTTTGTGATATCACGTTCCATGATCCGATTAAACTCTCGGTCTTCTACAGACAGACCCAACTTCTCGTCGTCTTTTGTCTTGACGAAGAGCTCATCACCATGATATAAAGTTCTCTTAAAGTTCTGTTTCTTGTCTTCACGCTTGCCTTCATGTAGTGTCAGGTTTCTGCTACATGGTTCGAAAATGGTTCCTCGGCCATCACTTAATACATGAGTCTTGAAACTGTTGACATGTATTGTGTCAGGTCTATGTGCCTTCCCTAGACAAACCTCACCGATCACTACCCAGCCCAAGCTGAGCCTTTGGGCGAACGGGGCATCTCGAGGTCCTATCAACTGTTCATGCACATGGTGTGCATTGATTAGGTCTCTCCCTATCAACAGGCCAATCTGGCAATCACGATTCACTGGAGGAATGTGATCGGCGATTTTTCTCGTGGGTAATATTGAGCCACTTCTGGCGTTGGTATTTCAGAATGATCACTTGGAATCTCACTGCATTCTACCATGGTTGGAAGTTCAAGTTCCGAGATATGGTCAATAGACTGAACTATGAATCCATGAGCACGCCTTCCGGAAGACGAGAAGTTTCCTGCACATGACGCCAATGTGTATTTCACCTCTGGGCCTCTGACACCAAGGGCATCCATAAGCTCTGGACTCGCGAGGGTGCGATTGCTCTGATCATCCATTATAGCATATACTGTTACACAGCTTTCTGGTTTTCCTATTGGAAAAATGTTTACTGGCAAAGTCTTAGCACAGGATTTGCCACGGAAACCTTCCCCACAGATCGTTGTACATTTCGATACTACAGTCTGGCCCTCCCCGCCATGAACGTTACTGCTCTCCTGGCTCAGAGCTTCCTGGTTCAGAGTGGCGGAAGGTTCTGCTCTCCTATCTTGGTGCAACCCAGTAGGATGGTACTTGCTGTCGCATTCCGAGCACTTTGATTTTACCTCGCAGTTTCTGGCTATGTGGCTTTTACTGTTGCAACACTTGTAGCAAAAAGAGTTTTCTTTCAAGATCAGTTTCCTTTCATCCAACGGTTTTCTCCTGAATGCTCTGCATTCATTCAGAGAATGAGGGAGATTGTGCAAGGGGCACAGCAAGAAGCTTGAACCGAACTTGCTACCATCTGTCCACCTTACTGCCTTGTTCTCAGGTGTAGATCTTAATTCGGTTTTCCTCACTACAAGTGGCGCTCTGTAATTGCTCCTAATCTGGCTTGGCAGAGACACCTTGATTTCCTCCCTCATGAATAGGAAGCTTGGGTCATTCATCTGTGTTGCCATCTCGTTTACGAAGGCTACGAAGAACGAGAAAGGTGGAAATGCACACGAGTTCGTCTTCTTGTATCTCACTGCTCTGTCCATCCACTTACTCTGTATGTGATAAGGCAACTTGGTCACAACTGGGTTGACCCCTGCTGAAGTGTCATAATAAGCTAAAAGTGCGGAATATTTCGGATCCTCTTTCAGTGATTCGACCTCCGCGAGGATATCTGCTAAGTCATACAGTCGTTTGTAATCTTTAGGATTCACTTTCGCGAAAGCAGTGATTTTGGTTTTCAATGTGTTTTCAACCAACTCTGGTGCCCCATAGCGTTCATCCAGTCTTGCCCATATGCGTTCAAGGCCACGTGCTGGATTATGCGCATTGGAAGCGCTCAGGCTCAATGCTTGTTTTGACGAGTCATGACCAAGCCACTTGATCAACAAGTCAATTTCTTTCTGCGCACTGATTTGCAGTTCTCGCACAATATTAGTAAAGGAACATTTCCATACTGTATATACAGCTGGGTCATCCTTGAATGTAGTGAACCTTGCCATAAGATTTCTTCTCATCAGGTAGTTAGTCAAGTTGTTAATTACCCCAGTGCCTTGAGGCGTTTCCGACGTTGGCGTTGTGAACGGTATCGACTGCATTGCATATGGAGCTGGTGTCGCTACAAACGGTGTGCTACGTGCTAAGCCTGGAGTTGACGTTGCCGAGAATAGTGTTGACACTATCGGTGCTGATGATGCGACGTATGGAATCGAATTCGTGAATGACGTATTCGGAGCGACATGGGGACTAGTAACCACTAACGGTGTAGTGTATGTTACACGTGGAGCTGATGTCTTGACAGATACATCTGGCGCTACATGTGGTGCCGATCCCACAGTGATGTTTTGCTTCTTTAGTTGGACGCTCCTCCTTTGCTCCTCAACGTATTCCATTATTCTTCTATTACGGGATTCCTCCTCCATTATTGAAGAGTGTGAGGAACGATCAGACCAATCTTTACTCATAACCTCCAGCTCTGCGTCTACTATAGCCACTTCCTCTTCCGCCTTCAGTAGACCAAGTTCTATCTTTAAATCCGATTTCTTCTCTGTAACACATTTTCATCATTCTCCACCTTAGCCTGTAGCAATTTTTCATTTTCCTCTAACTGTGCCTCTTCTCGCTTTATGTTAACTGCTCGTTCAGGGAATTTGAGGCGAGCACGTGCTGCTTCAGCCTTCTGCAGTTGCTGAAGCCTTGCGCTACTCCGTGACTGAGCTCTACTGCTTCCACTTTTGGAGTACGCCTACTTGCTGTACATGTACGCATTACATCTCTGTTCACGTTGTCACTATCTAGTGCCTTGCCAGTAATATCTATTTTTTGAATAACAGTCTGCACTGCGACACTGACACTGTCTATTGCACTCTGTTGTGCGATCAGTTGCTGTGTACTATTTTCTGTGTTTGTACCTTCAAAAAATCCTATGAACTGTCCATGTACATGCTTGTATCGATCGAAGCACATGACAACGTTGTACCTAATGTCCAATAGAGGTTCTTTCTCTTTATTACCTATGGTAAGGTCTCTGTCAGTGCCTATAGTCTATTGAATATGACTTAACTCGCTTTTATAGTCTGCTACCCTAGACATGTAGAGGTTTTGCCCTCTCTCCGTTAGAGTTCGTTGGCGTCTCATTCTCTCGTGCTGTACAGTGGAGCTGTCGTCCGGTGCATTGGACGAACAGTGTTCCTGTATGGTGACGTCAGAAGAAGCATCCGGCGATGCGTTGGCCGAGCCTTCGTCTTGTTTGATAGCATTGTCCTGCATTGAAGAGTCATCGTCCACTGCTTGGGTTGAATCGTCTCCTATTGGAGTGACATTCTCCCTTTCTGCCATCACGAGTTTAGCTTTATAGTCCAACTTCTTACTATTCTGCCTTGGCCTATATGCTGCCCTTTGCTTTTGGAGATACGGCGATATACAGATAGCTAACGCTTCGAGTGGGTGAACTCGGTTTGCTTTCTTTATTCATCCACACGATACAGCGTAAGAAGTTGTGGCGACCTCCAGCAACACTAACTTGAACTATTCAGAGAAACTTAGAAACACCGGCATGTTTCTTAAAACCCGCGTTGGTAACGAAAACGAGGCCGTAATAATGAAATGAAAACGAGGCTACCTAGCCACAAAACCGCACGCAAATGATCCGGTCTTCGGTTGTACTGCACCGAATGTAACATCTGCAAGACTGACAATCCAGTACAGTCGAAGTACACGTTCGACACTCGCGGCATCTACCGCTCTGCTGATTTAGCTGGTGCTAAAATTTGGCTCGGGCCTGGTCAGACGTTTTCGATGGGACCAAATTGGCTCGGGCCTGGTCAGACGTTTTCGATGGGACCAAATTGGCTCGTGCTAAATTGGTAGCATCCGCCCATCAACGTGGCGAATACGTACAGTGTAGTTACGCGAGTAACCTCACATAACTTACGAGGTATAAGCTGTCAGTCGCTGTCCTCTAACCAAGATGTTATATGCCTGTATCTCTATTACACTATCGCTTTGTCTCTCTCTCTCTGATATTTTCAGTCGAAGCCAAGCCATTTTTCTATCGACATGATTATGTTTTTGACAGTGTGTAACTATTCAAACTTCATGGTTGAACTAATAAATCAAAGAAAGAAAGGTTATGCTACAAGACTCGACTACTTACTCGACTACAACACTCCGTGTGCGTGCGTGCATATTTGCGTGTGTGCCTGTATGTGTGCATGGGTGCGTGCGTGCGGTGCATTTGACTTGTGTTGTGTGTGCTAGTGAACGCGTATATAGTACAACATCATATTACTATTAGCGCTGGCATTAGCTCCAAGAAACAGTGTGTTCTAAAACACGTATTGACGTTAGTCTCATCGCAGCCTGATCGGTCTGAAGCTGGTATGTGAGCTAAGGAAGAATAAAGGGTAAAGCTTACAAGATGTATAAGCCTGAGGAAAAAATGTTGATTGAATTCTCATTAAATGGTATTACATGAGTTTTTTTGGTAAAATGTAAAATGAATGACACACAAATAGCATTAACAAAACTTATGACTACTAAACAGATCCCTCTGCCAAGCCTCACAAGGTCTTATGGTCCAGTGACCCGATTCCATACTCTGGAGTGCCATTCATGATTCTTGGCCAAAAGGTCCAAGAATGTCAGCATGGAAAAGATCGGAATATTGGAATAAGAAGAAATATCAACAGAAACAGTAATAATAAAATCATATAATTTTTTATCATGTTTAGACCGTTCAGTGCACCGGTTATAGACTCAATGGTCGATGTAAATTCTATTTTATTCAACATATACCATAATAATCAATATATAACATAATGGTGATCGCAAAATATACATCAGATTTCCAGAAGAGGGGAGCCATAGGAACCATATTCTTGAGAGGTCAGTAGGAACAATTTGGTTAGAGTGAATTTCATTTTAGTCTTATAGAAATTTGTGCGACTGGCATTTAAGTGTGTGTGGTGTTTAGTTTTAATTCGTACCCTTCATTAGATGGTGTTGTATTTGGAACGTGTGCTAGCTGGACGATGAGTGATTCTGGAAGCATGTATGACCTTTTGTGCTGCTGTATCAGAATACATACACAGTATGCATGCTGACACAGTGGCTTCTCTAATAGATATATGGTATGGCATGTTATTGATTCAGAGTGGTGCTGAAATGATTCATGGCAATTGGACACTAAATGTGCATTTATTTTTGTTGTGTTGCGTTGTTGTGTTGTTAGTTGTGTTGTTGCTCACACAATATTATATATATATATTTTCCTTCAAGTTTTTTGCTAATAAAACTCCTTTCAACGTTCAGTCAGTGCAGATACTACCGAAGCCTCCAGCTGTGTCCGCGAGAATAACCAATTGCAGTAACTTTCTGGGTTGAGACTCTTTGATTA
>NW_014577300.1:49977-51906 GCF_000485595.1 Priapulus caudatus | reverse complement strand
AAAAAAGCAAAGAGCTCATTCTCATATTGTTTCTGCGGTCGGAAAGATACAAACTGGGCAGTAAACTGGTGGTTGACAGATAATGTTGAACTTTTTCATGTTCTGCTAACTTTTTCAGGTGATGCATGGTTCATTGCTGCATGTGTAATTATGATAATGCCCCAGATTACACGCACAGCACCTTTACCATGACAGAGCTAAATACATATACACTGATTCAAGTGTAATATTCATTTGTTTGGTAGATGGGTAAGATGGAGTTTAGGAATGTAATGATACATCTATTTATTCAGTGAATTAAATATGGCCAATATAAGAATTGTATTAATCATTTGCCAGCCCAATACCAAATATGAAAACAAGTTCCTCCCAGTTCTACATTTACCAACTTAGCATTGCTTCTTTAAATCATTGGGTTTAACTTTTGTTTAATCAGTATTTAATTGACACTATTGCTTTGTATTTCTGTTTTTACTCCTAATCACGCATAACATAATTTTGCATCCTCATTTCGTTACAACCGTGTCTATACGTTTGTCTAGTAGCATCAACATTTGAAAAGATAGATTTTTAATGGGAATTACTAATTTTTCTAGGCAAGCTGCATACAACAGCAAACCGATCCAAGAATCGTGGAAAAAATCCATTGCCTCGTTGGAAAGGGGATCCTGAGTGTCAATGAAATGAGGCACCACGTAAGAGAGTATGTACGCACTGATCTGTTCTGTGGCCAAGACCTGCCTCCAGCGTACAATCGCCGGTTCTGCCCAACCAAAAAAGACATCAGGAACCACATCTATCGTGCGATGGTCAGGACTCGGTACTCTTTACTAGTGAGTAGTGTTGAATAAAATAGTCTTGCCAAGCGTAAAGGAAGACGATTATGCAATGCAATATATTGTGAATTAGGTAGCACTTATCTTTTTGTGATTTGCGGTGGAGATCGGTTTAGCAATGGAATATCTTGTAATAAGTCCATCGGAATAAATGATAATATTAAAAGTAATTTTGCTATATATCATGAATGTAAAATATAGAGAGACGGGGTGGGGCACTGGGGGGTGAGTGTGCGTGCGTGATATATATATATATAGAGAGAGAGACACACACACACACACAGAGGGGGAGAGACACACACACACAGAGGGGGAGAGACACACACACAGAGAGGGGGAGAGACACACACACAGAGATCGAGATGGATACAGAGATACAGACAGAGTGAGAGAGACAAGAGAGATACAGAGATACAGACAGAGAAAGAGAGAATAGAGAGAATTTAAAGGAGAGATGTATTGCTATGTCCAATGTAAATAATTGCACGACATTTCTCGCATCTAAAAATTAAACAACACAAATTTTGAATTTTTCTGCGAAAATTGTATTTTAAATATTTGTCTATAACCATGCACAAACAGTGTGAACGCAAAACCTTCAATACACAATTTTTACGGCATCAGGAAGTTCTATATTTACGTACAAAAATGAGAAAGAATGACAACAAATGACTCAAATTTAGGTCTTTTTGGAAAAAATATCATTGTAAAATATCATTGTAAATTGATCAGGTACTTTCTCTGCTCACGTTCTCTATGTAACTCACACATCGTACTCATAGATGTGGTCAGCATCATCCTCAAACTCATTAGGAATTTCGAGAAGCAGTGTTTGGGATGCAGCATCATGTTGGGCTAATTCCGCCTGTATAAGCATTGTTAGTATGTCATTTGTGAGGGTCAGTTGTTGTTTTTTATCTGTGATATTTTTTAGTTTTGCTGCAACTATTTGTCCAAATAACGTGAGCTCATCGTCTGGCTCCGGCATTTCTGGAAGTGTAATCGGTTCAGACAGAGATTTTGCAATGGACTGCAGGCATTCGAGTTCTCTTTTTTTGCCATTGAATTGCGTTGGTGCGAACCCTTTTTTTTG
>NW_014577300.1:31126-49967 GCF_000485595.1 Priapulus caudatus | reverse complement strand
GACTTTTAGCTGGCAAGATTACCGGGTTGGGGTACCTTCAAGATACCTTGATTGAGACGACCTCCAACCCTCATAACGTCATCATTGTCCAAATATGGGTTGAGAGGACTGATAGCACAGTTATTGGGAACAGGTTTCCTATCCCAAAGCCTCTGAATTTCCTCAGAATAGGCATCTCGTTGTCCTTGTCTCCCGATAAATTGCTCTGCCTCTTTGTAGAGATCGAATGCCGACGATTTATCCTTGTCAGCTCCTTGCTTTCTTCTGCTTTTAAAGCTCCTTGCAGCTCGTTTGAGAACAGAGATGGCAGCAACAAGTCTATACCAGCTCGAGAATCGCTCAAATTTTTCAGATATGCTCTCGTCAACTGTGGTTTTACGGATGCCAACCTCAACTTGTGGTCTCAACTCTATCGTTGTCAGGAGAGATTAGAGGGTAGGTTTCCGAAAAGTTATCATTGTCGTGCCTTCTCAATTGTTCCGGTCCTGACAGCCTCACACTAGATGCAAGCTGGTCAGCTGCTATCAAACTTCGTGTACCTTGATCTGCCGGATTCTGGTCGGTTGGTACGTATGACCATTGCTCAGGGCGTGTCACACGAAGGATTCACTCAACCCGGTTGGCGACGTATGTGTAGAATCTGCATGTCGTATTGCGGATGTAGGCTAACACAACCCTGCTGTCACTGTAATATCCGAACACCGTAGGGCTAATGTTCAAACTTTTATTTACAGTCTCGCCCACTTCGACAGCAAGGATTGCTGCGCACAACTCCAGTCAGAGAATGGTGTGCCCGTGTGAAGGCGCTAGCTTAGCCTTTCCCATAACGAATCCCACTTGTCCTTTTCCATCCTTGTACGTTTTGACGTAGGCAACGGCGGCAACAGCCTTCTCTGATGCGTCAGAGAAAATATGCACTTCTACTTTCTATGCAGTACTGATCGACAAGGGTACGTACATCCTTGGAATCTACAAGTCCTTTAGTTGACTGAGAGACCTCTTCCATTCCACCCAACTAGCTAGGGGTTCGGAGGGTAAAGTCTCATCCCAGTCGACACCTTTTGTCAACTCTCGAAGTAGGATTTTTCCGTGTACGGCAATGGGTGTTATGAAACCCATGGGGTCAAAGATACTATTTAGCGTGGACAGCATTCCCCGCCGTGTGTTACGTTTCACCTCTAGTTGTACGTCGAAGGTGAAATGATCGGCGTTCAAGTCCCATGACATGCCAAGACTGCGTTGTACAGGTAATGGGTCCTTGTCTAAGCTCAGGGATTTAAATTCCTTTGCCAGCTCCTGCTCCGGAAATGCCTGCATGACTTCAGTGTTGTTGGATGCTATCTTATGCAGCCTTAGGTTCCCTTGAGCCTTGAGCACCTGCTGTGTTTGTGTCATGATATCGATAGCTTGCCTAGCTGTGGGTAGGGAAGTGAGTGCGTCATCGACATAGAAGTTCTCCATCACAAACTCACTCACGTCTCCTGCCGCATCTTTGACGGTTTCGTGCAAACAATATGTCGCGACTGCCGGTGAGGGGCTATTCCCAAACACATGAGTCCGCATTCGGTATTCGGTGAGGTCAAGGTCGGGGTCATTGTCGCGATACCACAGAAACCTTAGAAAGTCACGGTGGTCTTCTCGTACCAAGAAAGAGTAGAACATCTGCTCTATGTCTCCTGTGATAGCATAGGCATCCTTACGAAACCGCAAAATAATTCCCAACAAACTGTTGGTTAGGTTAGGCCCTGATAGGAGCGTGCCATTCAGTGATATGCCTTCATACACTGCTGATGAATCAAACACGCCTCTTATCTTGTCAGGCTTCTTCGGGTGGTACACTCCGAAGATTAGTAGATACCATACTTCCTCTTCCGTCGGCAAGGCGACTTCAGCTGCTCCCGAGTCTAGAACTTTCTTCATAAACTTTATAAAGTGTTCTTTCTTCGTAGGGTTTTTCTGAAGATTAGCATCCAGAATCTTTGCACGTTTCAAAGCCAAGGACCAGTTGTTGGGCATAACCTGCCTTGGAGAACGAAAGGGCAAGGGCACGGTCCAATACCCTTTATTGTCCTTTGTGATATCACGTTCCATGATCCGATTAAACTCTTGGTCTTATACTGACAGACCCAACTTCTTGTCGTCTTTTGTCTTGACGAAGACCTCATCACCATGATATAAAGTTCTCGTAAAGTCCTGTTTCTTGTCTTCACGCTTGCCTTCATGTAGTGTCAGGTTTCTACTACACGGTTCGAAAATGGTTCCTCGACCATCACTTAATACATGAGTCTTGAAACTGTTGAAATGTATTGTGTCAGGTCTATGTGCCTTCCCTAGACAAACCTCACCGATCACTACCCAGCCCAAGCTGAGCCTTTGGGCGAACGGGGCATCAAAGTTTCCGTGGCAAATCCTGTGCTAAGACTTTGCCAGTAAACATTTTTCCAATAGGAAAACTGGAAAGCTGTGTAACTGTATATGCTATAATGGATGATCAGAGCAATCGCACGCTCGCGAGTCCAGAGCTTATGGATGCCCTTGGTGTCGGAGGCCCCGAGGTAAAATACACATTGGCGTCGTGTGCAGGAAACTTCTAGTCTTCCGGAAGGCGTGCTCATGGATTCATAGTTCAGTCTATTGACCATATCTCGGAACTTGAACTTCCAACCATGGTAGAATGCAGTGAGATTCCAAGTGATCATTCTGAAATACCAACGCCAGAAGTGGCTCAATATTTCCCACGAGAAAAATCGCCGATCACATTCCTCCAGTGGATCGTGATTGCCAGATTGGCCTGTTGATAGGGAGAGACCTAACCAAGGCACACCATGTGCATGAACAGTTGATAGGACCTCGACCCCACAGATCGTTGTACATTTCGATACTACAGTCTGGCCTTCCCCGTCATGAACTTTACTGCTCTCCTGGCTCAGAGCTTCCTGGTTCAGAGTGGCGGAAGGTTCTGCTCTCCTATCTTCATGCAACCCAGTAAGATGGTGCTTGCTGTCGCATTCTGAGCACTTTGATTTTACCTCGCAGTTTCTGGCTATGTGGCTTTTACTGTTGCAACACTTGTAGCAAATAGAGTTTTCTTTCAAGATCAGTTTCCTCTCATCCAAAGGTTTTCTCCTGAATGCTCTGCATTCATTCAGAGAATGAGGGAGATTGTGCAAGGGGCACAGCAAGAAGCTTAAACCGAACTTGGTACCATCTGTCAACCTTACTGTCTTGTTCTCAGGTGTAGATCTCAATTCGGTTTTCCTCACTACAAGTGGCGCTCTATAGTTGCTCCTATTCTGGCTTGGCAGAGATACCTTGATTTCCTTCCTCATGAATATGAAGCTTGGGTCATTCATCAGCGTTGCCATTTCGTTTATGAAGACTACGAAGAAGGAGAAAGGTGGAAATGCACACGAGTTTGTCTTTTTGTATCTCACTGCTCTGTCCATCCACTTATTCTGAATGTGATAAGGCAACTTGGTCACAACTGGGTTGACCCCTGCTGAAGTGTCATAATAAGCTAAAAGTGTGGAATATTACAGATCCTCTTTCAGTGATTCGACCTCTGCGAGGATATCTGCTAAGTCATACATTCGTTTGTAATCTTTAGGATTCACTTTCGCGAAAGCGGTGATTTTGGTTTTCAATATGTTTTCAACCAACTCTGGTGCCCCATAGCGTTAATCCAGTCTTGCCCATATGCATTCAAGGCCACGTGCTGGATTATGCGCATTGGAAGCGCTCAGGCTCAATGCTTGCTTTGATGAGTCAGCACCAAGACATTTGATCAACAAGTCAATTTCTTCCTGCGCACTGATTCGCAGTTCTCGCACAATATTAATAAAGGAACATTTCCATACTGTATATACAGCTGGGTCATCCTTGAATGTAGTGAACCTTGCCATAAGATTTCTTCTCATCAGGTAGTTAGTCAAGTTGTTAATTACCCCAGTGCCTTGAGGCGTTGCCGACGTTGGTGTAGTGAACGGTATTGACTGCATTGCATATGGCGCTGGTGTCGCTACAAACGGTGTGCTACATGCTAAGCCTGGAGTTGACGTTGCCGAGAATAGTGTTGACACTATCGGTGCTGATGATGTGATGTATGGAATCGAATTTGTGAATGACGTATTTGGAGCGACATCGGGACTAGTAACCTCTAACAGTGTAGTGTGTGTTACATGTGGAGCTGATGTCTTGACAGATACATCTGGCTCTACATGTGGTGCCGATCCCACAGTGATGTTTTGCTTCTTTAGTTGGACGCTCCTCCTTTGCTCCTCAACGTATTCCATTATTCTTCTATTACGGGATTCCTCCTCCATTATTGAAGGGTGTGAGGAACGATCAGACCAATCTTTACTCATAACCTCCAGCTCTGCGTCTACTATAGCCACTTCCTCTTCCGCCTTCAGTAGACCAAGTTCTATCTTTAAATCCGATTTCTTATTCTCTGTAACACATTTTCATCATTCTCCGCCTTAGCCTGTAACAATTTTTCATTTTCCTCTAACTGTGCCTCTTCTCGCTTTATGTTAGCTGCTCGTTCAGGGAATTTGAGGCGAGCACGTGCTGCTTCAGCCTTCTGCAGTTGCTGAAGCCTTGCGCTACTCCGTGACTGAGCTCTACTGCTTCCACTTTTCGAGCTACGCCTACTTGCTGTACATGTACGCATTACATATCTGTTCACGTTGTCACTATCTAGTGCCTTGCCAGTAATATCTATTTTTTGAAGAACAGTCTGCACTGCGACACTGACACTGTCTATTGCACTCTGTTGTGCGATCAGTTGCTGTGTACTATTTTCTGTGTTTGTACCTTCAAAAAATCCTATGAACTGTCCATGTACATGCTTGTATCGATCGAAGCACATGACAACGGTGTACCTAATGTCCAATAGAGGTTCTTTCTCTTTATTACCTATGGTAAGGTCTCTGTCAGTGCCTATAGTCTATTGAATATGACTTAACTCGCTTTTATAGTCTGCTACCCTAGACATGTAGAGGTTTTGCCCTCTCTCCGTTAGAGTTCGTTGGCGTCTCATTCTCTCGTGCTGTACAGTGGAGCTGTCGTCCGGTGCATTGGACGAACAGTGTTCCTGTATGGTGACGTCAGAAGAAGCATCCGGCGATGCGTTGGCCGAGCCTTCGTCTTGTTTGATAGCATTGTCCTGCATTGAAGAGTCATCGTCCACTGCTTGGGTTGAATCGTCTCCTATTGGAGTGACATTCTCCCTTTCTGCCATCACGAGTTTAGCTTTATAGTCCAACTTCTTACTATTCTGCCTTGGCCTATATGCTGCCCTTTGCTTTTGGAGATACGGCGATATACAGATAGCTAACGCTTCGAGTGGGTGAACTCGGTTTGCTTTCTTTATTCATCCACACGATACAGCGTAAGAAGTTGTGGCGACCTCCAGCAACACTAACTTGAACTATTCAGAGAAACTTAGAAACACCGGCATGTTTCTTAAAACCCGCGTTGGTAACGAAAACGAGGCCGTAATAATGAAATGAAAACGAGGCTACCTAGCCACAAAACCGCACGCAAATGATCCGGTCTTCGGTTGTACTGCACCGAATGTAACATCTGCAAGACTGACAATCCAGTACAGTCGAAGTACACGTTCGACACTCGCGGCATCTACCGCTCTGCTGATTTAGCTGGTGCTAAAATTTGGCTCGGGCCTGGTCAGACGTTTTCGATGGGACCAAATTGGCTCGTGCTAAATTGGCACGGCCCCGAAAAATTGTCAATGTGAACGCTCAGCTCGAGCCAAATTTGGCGTGGGCCTCATTATGCTCGGGCCAAAAACGTCCGTGTAAATGCGCCTATAGGCTTGGGTCATTACTGGGTGCCTTTTGGGGTTATTTTGTCACAAAGGGGGCAAGCAGATTAATTCATCAATATTTTCACTCTGTCTGAATATTTGGAAATAAAGTATGATACAATATACCATCTACACAGAAATAACTGCCTTGATAATCTTTAGAAGGGTACATCGTTTTTTTAACTATTTTTTATTAAAATTTTTATTATTTTTTATTTTTTATTTTTTCCCTTCAATTTTCAAAGTTTTTATTTAAAATTATTATTTTTTATTTTTTTAATTACAGACAGTAGTTACAGGCTTTCCAGCAGTCCTTGGCAACATTTTAGGGCCAATTTTAGGGAGAAATTCAGGTTTTTTAGGGCTATTTTAGGAATTTTTATGGCCCGCTTATGTCGGCCTACGATTTGTCTGTCGGCGACTAATTTATCGCCGATTAGCAGCGTAGCACCACTCATGTCGACTTGGAGTGACTACGATTGTACATCGCCGATCAGATCGTAGCGTTCCTGCATGAAACGTAGACGGGTTCGCGGCCCCAGTATTTGTACTAGCACAAGCAGTTTTTGACGCCGGGACCAGTCTACATAAAACGAGTCACATGACCAACAAAATGGCGCCTACCAGTAAATGTCAGGTAACTTAGTAAATCTATCCTTAATTTTCTGAAAATCGTTATAGTTATGTGCAGAAAAAGAATTGAAAAAATTGCCTGTGTTATACGGGAAACTTAATATATATTTGAGAAGGTTTTTTTGCAATAATCCCTTCTTGTAAACTGCGTAATTTGTTATAAATTCTACCCTCGACTCAAGCTCAATCAGTCAATGCAAATTGCAATGACTAGGGTAATTACTGATTAGGTGACTTCAAGGGTGATACTCCATTAGGAGTGTCATTAATGGTCATAATAACATATATATATATATATATGGTCATGGTCATATATATATGGTCATGGTTATATATTAGTTTGTGGTCATTTAGGTTAGGGTTAGGGTTAGGATTATCAATCATTAATCATTAATCATTAATGATATCAAAGTTGGGAACACTCATAATGGAGCGTCAATGGGATTACAGTCCGACCTCCTTTATGATGTTTATCCGGCCACGTCGGGACCGGCACCCATCCGGATATTGGAGTTATGCTGAAACACAGCATTTCTATGCAGTTCAGTAGGGGTTATGCATGTGATAATGTATGTACTCCTTGCTATGATAATGATTATTTGTAACAAACTGTCGTGTTTCATGGTTTATATGAAATTGAAATTGAAATAAAATGAAATGAAACAGAAATTTTACTGGAGGCATAGCGGACACGAGCGGACAACACACACACACAACAACACAACACCACACACCTGCGCCGCACACGTACGCGTTGCGCTACATGTGCAGTTTTTGAGCGAGCTTTGAGCGAGATTTTAGGTGAAAATGATATGCAAAACCAGGAGAACATACAAGTACACTGCGATGATTCGCGGAACAGTTATAGAGATTTCCGGATAACGGATGGCCGGATAAAGGAGGTCAGACTGTACTTATTATTTCAACCTGTGCACTTTGAACTAGGCATACATTGAATGTTATGCTTACATTGCAGGGGTGCGATATATATTTGCAGGGGTAAAAAAATACCCCTGCAAATATATCGAGTAACAATGCTACTTGTATGCTAATGACAGTTTTCATCACATTCCAGTGGGCACTGTTACGTAAGCACTGTGCTATCCAGCAGCTAATAAGGAGAAGGACTGCAGTTGCTGCAACCCTCTCAATTAGGGAAGGGCTCAAGAAACGTGATCGTCCAACTTGGAAGAAGCCCTGGATGTTAAAGCACTTAACACAAGGTGTTTACAACAATCTTCCCCAAGAATTTGAATGGGATGAGCCCTCCTACAGGAATTATTTCCGAATGGCGCCTCAACAATTAGAACATTTGGTGAAATTAATAACTCCATCGATTGAGAGACAAGACACGAACTTCCATAAGGCCATTCCAGCGAGAGAACGTTTGGCAGTGACATTGCGCTTTTTAGCAACAGGTAAACTGTGGTGTATAACCTTCAAGTGTCTTCATTGCACAAACAAATTATTTACAGGAATTTTAAGAAATTAGATAATCTACTACTTTCATTCTTCATTTTAGGTGAATCGTACAAAAGTTTAAGCTACCAATTTCGCCTTGGAGCTACAACAATTGGTGAAATAATACCAGACTGCTGTATGGCTTTATATGATGCCTTGAAGGATGACTATCTCAAGGTAATATAAATTTGACTTAAATGCTAAAACACTCCTAACTAAAGCTGCTTCTACACTAAGTTTTGTTACAAAATATGCACAATTGATGTATAGAATAAACCACTTTTAATAATACGTACTATCAGGCTATATTGCTCTAATGAAGAGTACACATTTATTGAACCATTTATTTATAGGAGAGATGTATTGCTATGTCCAATGTAAATAATTTCATGAAATTTATCGCATCTAAGAATTAAACAACACAAATTTTTGCAGCGAGATGTATATGTATCTGCATCATCATCCATTTCAGGAACAATGTCGTCATCATTGAAGCCATCAGCATATCCATCGTTATCATCGTCTCCATCATCACCAACATAGTCTTCAGCATCGTTGTTATCATTGTTGCTGACCTGAAACAATAAATTTTAAAACAAGGTTATTTAGGGCCATGTACATGTACTAATAATTTTTTTTACTCAAGATGCCACAGACAGAAGAAGACTGGCTGAAAATTGCAGAGGGGTTTTCGAAGAAGTGGAATTTCCCCAACACAATAGGAGCGATTGACGGGAAACACATTGCCCTTTGTGCTCCAACCAAATCGGGTTCAGTGTTCTATAACTACAAGCACTTCTTCAGCATTGTGCTGATGGCACTCGTTGATTCCGATTATAAATTTATTTATATCGACGTTGGGTGCAACGGGAGAGTGTCGGATGGTGGGGTATTCAGTGGATGCAGTCTGAAGGAAGCCCTAGACAAAAGACTCGCTATTAATCTACCCGAAAAATCACCCCTCCCTGAAGATGGAACGATGATGTCGTATCACATCCTTGGTGATGAGGCATTCCCCTTAAGGGATGATATTATGAAACCGTTCCCATTTAGAAATATGTCACCAGAGCAACGAGTATTCAACTATCGTCTCTCACGAGCCAGACGGGTTGTAGAAAACGCCTTTGGTATGCTGTCATCGAGGTTCAGGGTTTTTCTGACTAGAATATATCTCAGCCCAGAAAAGGTTGAGAAACTGGTGATGGCTGCATGTGTCCTGCATAACTTTTTAAGAGTAAATTCAGATCAAGCAAACGCTGTCCCGGGTAGTTATGACAACGAGGATATCACAGAAGGGCCCAAGTCCTTAGAATCTTGTGGTATACCTTATAGCAACCACAGCAGCAAGCAGCATAAAGCTAAACGGGACAAGCTCATGGCATATTTCAACAGCCCTGCTGGCGCAGTACCATGGCAATATGACATGATGTAAAAGCAGCACTAAATTGGAGGTCACAGGTCAAAGGTCAATGGGGCACAGGGCAGATTTTAGACATTTTCTGAGGACATGGTCTGATGGAATGCCGATGAAAAACTTTTGTTTCAGCGGTGACCTAGCATTTTTACGCACTAAATTGGAGTCACAGTCAAAGGTCAATGGGCACAGGCAGATTTTAGACATTTTCTGAGGACATGGTCTGAGGAGCGATTGAAAAACTTTTTGTTTCAGCGGTGACCTAGCCATTTTTACGCACTAAATGGGTCACAGTCAAAGTCAGGGGCACAGGCAGATTTTAGACATTTCTGAGGACATGGTCTGACGGAGCAATTGAAAAACTTTTTTGTTTCAGCGGTGACCTAGCATTTTTATGGCTTTATTGAAAGGACCATGAAATGTATACTAACTGATGTGTTAACTCACAGCTGAGCGAAATTCTGGCTTCGCTGAATATACTTGGATTTCAGCAACTCAATGGAGTGAGGTTATCACGCACGGAAGGGTAATGCCATCTTTGATTATTGGTGACACTTGCACCGCGCCATCTCGCGGCAACCGCTTTTGCTATTAGAGCCCCCTCCACCCCCCCTATCCCCCACTCTCCCCCACACCACCACCACTACGCTCGTGCTCGGAGCATAACGTGGCGAATGCGTACAGTGTAGTTACGCGAGTAACCTCACATAACTTACGAGGTATAAGCTGTCAGTCGCTGTCTCTAACCAAGTGTTTAATGCTGTATCTCTATTACACTATCGCTCTGTCTCTCTCTCTGGTCGACACGCGGTTATATACTGCCATAGGTAGACACGTCTACCTATTGTTTATGAGCAACTCAATGAGTGAGGTTATCACGCACGAAGGGTGATGCATCTTTGATTATTGATGACACTTGCACGCGCCATCTCGGCGCAACTGCTTTTGCTATTAGAGCCCCTCCACCCGCCCCCTCCCCCACTCTCCCTGTAAAGAAGCCTATGACTGCCCGTGATCGTATCCGTGGTTACGCGTGAGTGCGTTTAATACACCCTTGCTAGCGTCTACGTGAACGAATGTAAGAATTATAGATAACGCACAGTATGCCGTATTCATGAATCTCTTTAATTGACACTACTTAAACTAGCATCCGCCCATAACGTGGCGAATACGTACAGTGTAGTTACGCGAGTAACCTCACATAACTACGAGTATAAGCTGTCAGTCGCTGTCTCTAACCAAGATTGTTATATGCCTGTATCTTTATTACACTATCGCTCTGTCTCTCTCTCTGGTCGAACACAGCGGTTATATACTGCCATAGGTAGACACGTCTACCCTATTGTTTATGAGCAACTCAATGGAGTGAGGTTATCACGCACGAAGGTGATGCCATCTTTGATTATTGATGACACTGTGCACGCGCCATCCTCGGCGCAACTGCTTTTGCTATTAGAGCCCCCCCCCCGCCCCCACTTCCTGTAAGGAAGCCTATGACTGCCCGTGATCGTATCAGTGGTTACGCGTGAGTGCGTTTAATACACCTTGCTAGCGTCTACGTGAACGAATGTAAAAATTTAGATAACGCACAGTATGCCGTATTCATGAATCTCTTTAATTGACCTACTACTAAACTAGCATCCGCCCATAACGTGGCGAATACGTACAGTGTAGTTACGCGAGTAACCTCACATAACTTACGAGGTATAAGCTGTCAGTCGCTGTCCTCTAACCAGAGTTATATGCCTGTATCTCTATTACACTATCGCTTTGTCTCTCTCTCTCTGATATTTTCAGGTGAAGCCAAGCCATTTTTCTATCGACATGATTATGTTTTTGACAGTGTGTAACTATTCAAACTCATGGTTGAACTAATAAATCAAAGAAAGAAAGGTTATGCTACAAGACTCGACATACTTACTCGACTACAACACTCGTGTGCGTGCGTGCATATTTGCGTGTGTGCCTGTATGTGTGCATGGGTGCGTGCGTGCGTGTGCATTTGACTTGTGTGTGTGTGCTAGTGAACGCGTAATATGTACAACATCAATATTACTATTAGCGCTGGCATTAGCTCCAAGAAACAGTGTGTTCTAAAACACCGTATTGACGTTAGTCTCATCGCAGCCTGATCGGTCTGAAGCTGGTATGTGAGCTAAGGAAGAATAAAGGGTAAAGCTTACAAGATGTATAAGCCTGGGAAAAATTGTGATGAATTCTCATTAAATGGTATTACATGAGTTTTTTTGGTAAATGTAAAATGAATGACACACAAATAGCATTAACAAAACTTATGACTACTAAACAGATCCCTCTGCCAAGCCTCCCAAGGTCTTATGGTCCAGTGACCCGATTCCATACTCTGGAGTGCCATTCATGATTCTTGCCAAAGGTCCAAGAATTGCAGCATGGAAAAGATCGGAATTGAATAAGAAGAAATATCAACAGAAACAAGTAATTATAAAATCATATAATTTTTATCATGTTTAGACCGTTCAGTGACGCGTTATAGACTCAATGGTCGATGTAAATTCTATTTTATTCAACATATACCATAATAATCAATATATAACATAATGGTGATCGCAAAATATACATCAGATTTCCAGAAAGGAGCCATAGGAACCATATTCTTGGGAGGTCAGTAGGAACAATTTGGTTAAGTGAATTTCATTTTAGTCTTATAGAAATTTGTGCGACTGGCATTAATGTGTTGGTGTATTAGTTTTAATTCGTACCCTTCATTAGATGGTGTTGTATTTGAACGTGTGCTAGCTGGACGATGAGTGATTCTGGAAGCATGTATGACTTTTGTGCTGCTGTATCAGAATACATACACAGTATGCATGCTGACACAGTGGCTTCTCTAATAGATATATGGTATGGCATGTTATTGGATTCAGAGTGGTGCTGAAATGATTCATGGCAATTGACACTAAATGTGCATTATTTTTGTTGTGTTGCGTTGTTGTGTGTGTTAGTTGTGTTGTTGCTCACACAATATTATAATATATATTTTCCTTCAAGTTTTTTGCTAATAAAACTCTTTTCACGTTCAGTCAGTGCAGATACTACGAAGCTCCAGCTGTGTCCGCGAGAATACACCATTGCAGTCACTTTCTGGGTTGATACTCTTTGATTAAAAAAAGCAAAGAGCTCATTCTCATATTGTTTCTGCGGTCGGAAAGATCACAACTGGGCAGTAAACTGGTGGTTGACAGATAATGTTGAACTTTTTCATGTTCTGCTAACTTTTTCAGGTGATGCATGGTTCATTGCTGCATGTGTAATTATGAAAATGCCCCAGATTACACGCACAGCATCTTTACCATGACAGAGCTACATACATATACATCCTGATTCAAGTGTAATATTCATTTGTTTGGTAGATGGTAAGATGGATTTTAGGAATGTAATGATACATCTATTTATTCAGTGAACTAAATATGGCCAATATAAGAATTGTATTAATTATTTGCAGCCCAATACCAAATATGAAAACAAGTTCTCCCAGTTATACATTTACCAACTTAGCATTGCTTCTTTAAATCATTGGGTTTAACTTTTGTTTAATCAGTATTTAATTGACACTATTGCTTTGTATTTCTGTTTTTACTCCTAATTACGCATAACATAATTTTGCCTCATTTCGTTACAACCATGTCTATACGTTTGTCTACTAGCATCAATATTTGAAAGATAGATTTTTTAATGGAATTACAAATTTTCTAGGCAAGCTGCATACAACAGCAAACCGATCCAAGAATCGTGGAAAAAATCCATTGCCTCGTTGGAAAGGGGATCCTGAGTGTCAATGAAATGAGGCACCACGTAAGAGAGTATGTACGCACTGATCTGTTCTGTGGCCAAGACCTGCCTCCAGCGCTACAATCGCCAGTTCTGCCCAACCAAAAAGACATCAGGAACCACATCTATCGTGCGATGGTCAGGACTCGGTACTCTTTACTAGTGAGTAGTGTTGAATAAAAAGTCTTGCCAACCGTAAAGGAAGACGATTTGCAATGCAATATATTGTGAATTAGGTAGCACTTATCTTTTTGTGATTGCGGTGGAGATCGGTTTAGCAATGGAATATCTTGTAATAAGTCCATCGGAATAAATGATAATATTAAAAGTAATTTTGCTATATATCATGAAGTAAAATATAGAGAGACGGGTGGGGCACTGGGGGTGAGTGTGCGTGCGTGATATATTATATATAGAGAGAGAGACACACACACAACACACAGAGGGGGAGAGACACACACACACAGAGGGGGAGAGAACACACACAGAGAGGGGGAGAGACACACACACAGAGATCGAGATGGATACAGAGATACAGACAGAGTGAGAGAGACAAGAGAGATACAGAGATACAGACAGAGAAAGAGAGAATAGAGAGAATTTAAAGGAGAGATGTATTGCTATGTCCAATGTAAATAATTGCACGACATTTCTCGCATCTAAAAATTAAACAACACAAATTTTGAATTTTTTGCGAAATTGTATTTTAAATATTTGTCTATAACCATGCACAAACAGTGTGAACGCAAAACCTTCAATACACAATTTTTACGGCATCAGGAAGTTCTATATTTACGTACAAAAAATAAGAAAGAATGACAACAAATGACTCAAATTTAGGTCTTTTTGAAAAAACATTGTAAAATATCATTGTAAATTGATCAGGTACTTTCTCTGCTCACGTTCTCTATGTAACTCACACATCGTACTCATAGATGTGTCAGCATCATCCTCAACTCATTAGGAATTTCGAGAAGCAGTGTTTGGATGCAGCATCATGTTGGGCTAATTCCGCCTGTATAAGCATTGTTAGTATGTCATTTGTGAGGGTCAGTTGTTGTTTTTTATCTGTGATATTTTTTAGTTTTGCTGCAACTATTTGTCCAAATAACGTGAGCTCATCGTCTGGCTCCGGCATTTCTGGAAGTGTAATCGGTTCAGACAGAGATTTTGCAATGGACTGCAGGCATTCGAGTTCTCTTTTTTTGCCATTGAATTGCGTTGGTGCGGACCCATATTTCTTTTGTTAGGGCCTGGCACCGGTGTTGATGTTGATGGGCCATCCTGCTGAGCATCTACATCTCCTTCTACTGCGTCAAACATATCACTCTCTTCATCAGCGCACTGATTTTCAGCGCACTGATTTTCAGCGCACTGACTTTCAGCGCACTGGATGCTTTGACCATCTTCAGCCTGAAAATATTGAAAAAAATATTTTAACCCTAATTGTAAATGTTATTTTTAT
Source organism: Priapulus caudatus (assembly GCF_000485595.1). Lineage (NCBI taxonomy): Eukaryota > Metazoa > Priapulida > Priapulimorpha > Priapulimorphida > Priapulidae > Priapulus > Priapulus caudatus. Next base: position 35,360 of record NW_014577300.1, on the reverse strand, counting down.
TGTAGATGCCACAAACGGTCGAAGAATGGACTAGTACTATAGCCGAACACTTTCAGAAAAGATGGAATTTTCCAACTTAGATGGGAGCGATTGACGGAAAGCATGTCGCCCTGAGAGCACCAGAAAATCTGGATCTGTATATTATAACTATACATTTTTTTTCCGATTGTGCTTATGGCACTTGTCGATGCAGAATACAAGTTCATATATGTGGATGTTGGATGTAATGGTCAGGTTTCAGATGGGGGTGTATTTGCTGCTTGTTCTATAAAAGAGGCCTTAGATAGTCGGTTATTGAATGTTCCGGATAAAGCATGTTTGCCTGGATCCGAAACGTAATTCAGTTTTCATATTTTAGGCGATGATGCGTTTTCTTTGAGGAATGATCTATTAAAACCATTTCCTTTCAAAAACATGGATGACAAACAACGCATATATAATTATAGGCTGTCTCGTGCACGTCGTGTGGTTGAAAATGCATTTGGGATCATGTCCTCAAGGTTTAGGGTACTCTTATCAAGAATTTCTCTAGAACCAGAAAAGGCAGAAATTGTTGTCATGGCAGTCTGTGCCCTGCATAACTTTTTGATTAGTCATGGCACTGCGTATATTGAACCAGGCTGTATTGACGAGGAAGATATACATCACAATCTTGTGCCTGGTAATTGGAGAAACGACGTAACCCTACCTTCATATGAGATTCCACATGGAAATCATACAGCCTGCTCTGCCAGAGAAAAGCGAGATTACTTGAAGGAGTATTTTTCTAGTAAGGAAGGATCAGTCTCGTGGCAACGAGACATGATATAAGTGTAACACATAAAACACTCTGTCTGCATTTGTAATATATTTGTAAGGAAGGCACTCACAATATATTGTTAGACAAAACCATTCTTTAGATTTACATGACAATGATATTTGAGATAAAAAAATTATTAAAAAGGTTTTTGGACTTTTAAATTGTGCGACTTCACTATTAGTCAGACATTTAATACCTGGTACGAAGAGGCACTTTCCCTGCATTTGACGTGCTGTCGTAGGAAGTCCAATCCCTTCAGGATCCACTCTTTACGCTTTGATAAGGCCTTCCTGCCACTGCCTGATGCTGGCAGTTTTACAAGGCGGCCATACCCAGTCCTCAGGCTTGACATTCTTTTTGTAATGTCAATGGCTGAAAGTGATAAATAAGAATCATAAGTAAACAGTTTACATTGCAAGTAAATTGCTATAAGCAAAGCACCAGTAATTATAGTTATATTGGCCTATGCACCTGCCGGAGAGGTTTAAATGTCAACTTATAAAATGCTATATATTTATAAATATATACTTGTAAATATATACTTATAAATATAAGATTGTGTTTGATTACAGTGTAATTCGCTGTATATGTATATTTTGTATTCTACATTTCTAACGTGTCTAATAAGCAATTGTTGTGTACATTTCATAATTTCGCAATTTCCTTGGTTTCATTACGATTTTCCATGGATTACCATTCAATAATCTTATGGGTGGTTGGTCCTACGGGTCTACGTAGGCACGCCCGCAGGCACACACGCACACACACAGGCACGCACGCACGCGCGCATGAATCGGAGCAAGCAGCTCAGAAGGCGTAGACGCACTGTACGACTCGACTGCCCGTACAAGTGGGAGCCCATGCACGGAGTAAAACAGTGTAATAGACTGTAATAGTGTATGCTACAAGCGCGCGCTGTGACTACGCGTACGTCGTCCCATTCGACAGTGCAGTACAGCTTCATTTTGCTTTGTGTTGTTTCTTGCTTTGATATTTTAAACCTGTCGGCCTTTGCCTTTGCTTTTAAACCTGTCGGCTGTGGTCTTTTTACATGTTAAATCCCCTTGTGGACCACACTGTATGAAGTGAAGCTTCTTGAATTCATGCAAACGCATGAAGCAGATGTAGCTAAACTACAGCACTGACGGACCACCTGAAAAAGCCATCAGAACATGAATACATTCAACAATAATGACCATGTATCAACCACTAGCTGCCCACGTTGTAATTCTCAAACTGCAGAAGCAATATGAGGAGAGCTCTCAACTGTTATATAAACAGAGAGCATCAGCTCAGAAAGTAGCTGCGGTAGATGTCTTGTGGCAGCACTCGTGGCTTGCATGTGTAGTATCTGAACTGTTACCATTATATTATAAAATAAACTCGAGATTCAATGTAGTACTATCACACTAATGCACTAAACTGAACCCTCAGAGTCAGAGAGTAGTTTTCAACTGTACCAGTGTAATCTATAGCCTCTTGTACAACGTTAAGGTTTCGTTAAGGTTTCATTAATAAATTTGGTAAGACAACCGACAATCGATTACACATAATGAGGAGTAAATAAAAGGCAACAAGTCTGACATAAGTTTCCCATATTTTTACTGACTTTTCTCATTCAATTTTGGCACGAATAAAGATGAAAGTATATACGTTCTTGAGCTTATTCGGACCACTAATTACTCACCTACATTGTACGGACATTAGTTTACAGATCTTTGCTGTAAATTGTCATATTGCACGAGCTGAATGCAACTGATCGATACACCATATCTTTTGTGATGCCATCTGTTTAGCTAATTCTAATGGAGTGCAGGGTTACCAAGGCACCTGTGGCAGAGCGAAGAGCTACACTGGTAGAGCAACATCTGACTATACTGTATACACACAATACCTAGTAAATTCAAAAAAGCAATTCTAGTAAACCAAAATTCAAGTGAGTCACGTGATTGCTCCTGTACTTATTCGGGCTGCAATTTCTATAGATCGAGTGGTGGGCACTGTTTGGATCATGGACAGAAATCAAGAGTGGAAAGACTATAATATATCATATAGACTGGATACATAATAGTACATAGGCCCTACATCATATCTACAGTATCCCATCAAAGACCTGAAAGGGCAGATATTTTGTTATGATTATTTAGTAAACTACTACTACCACTACCACTACCACTACAACTACGACTACCTCTACCACTACCACTACCACTACCACTACCACCACTACTACTACTACTATTAGCCTATAGTCCGAGCCGGCGCAGACCCCAGTAATGGGTCTCCCCTAATAAACCCGCACCCTCAGATTAGCAAAGCGGAGTTAGAACGTCTGCATTTGCGGACTACTACTAGCCTATCTCTATACTAGTACCCGTGTCAGTGTCACAATTACACATCACCGTTTCTTGAAGTTCAAAAAACATTATTCCCAACATTGAACAGCAAACTGTCAAGATTAAAAGTATTAAAACAAAGCATTTACCTGTTTTGAGACATTAAATATCTAATAAATTAATCGTTGTGTGAAACGGAACATGGTATTCCAGTATAGGTAGGCCTACACAAAATAAGTTCCAGAATTATTTTTACCAATCGGTAAAAATAGCCACTGCGATTATTATTAAGCCCATCGTTTAATAATAATGCCTAATTATTAACGGCATACTGAGCAGGGCTGCCAACATTGGGTGATAGGTGAGAGTGAGATGCGAGGGAGCGAAGCGACCGAGCGGGGGGTGGGTGTGGGAGGGGGTTTTCCCCCTCAGCATTTTCAGCATTTTTTTGCTGTGCGTGAGATATTGTAAGATCAGCGTGAGAGCGTGAGATTTGGTCAAAATGCGTGAGTCTCACGGTCAATGCGTGAGAGTTGGCAGCCCTGATTACTGTAATTATTAATTATAACTAATATAAGTACTGTACTCTGTACTGTGAATTGGAATACATACCAGTTCTATCTAGTGCGAAAGCAATTTCGCTGAGGGCCTTGTTCTTCATAACCCTATTACTGTACACTTTTGATGTTGTATCATACAGACACGGATATTCTTCCCAGAGCTCTGCCAACTTCTCATCTTCTTCTTGTATCCACGGTCTTACTTCTGCTGTGTAGGCTGCCATTTTGTTAATCACGTGACTTTTGATAATCATGTGACTCGACACGCTGCGGTGATTGGCTGCCACTCACGATTTGTCGCCGACCATCGCATAGAAATAGAACATGTTCTATTCTCTGCGATCACATCGGCGACCGTATTTTCCATCGTAAGAGCACTCATGTCGAGTTTGGTCGCCGATGTTTTTATCGGCGATCTGGCCGGTTTTTGACGTACGATATTGAAATCTTGTCGCCGACTAGGTCGTAAGGCCGACATAAGCGGGCCTTAATACATAGATATATGAGCAGGTGCGAAAGCGTGCGCCAGGAATTCGCTC